>NC_135975.1:1479986-1489986 GCF_053455715.1 Rhinoraja longicauda
GGACTGTATTTCATCTAATCGGCAGGGTTACGGAAGGCAGCCTGTTTCTAAAGGAGTGTGTGCTGTATGGCAGGCAGGTAATGCATCTCATAGATACGAACTAGGTGCAGGAGGAGGCCATTCAGCCCTTCAAGCCAGCACCGCCATTCATTGTGATCATGGCTGATCATCCACAATCAGTACCCCATTCCTGCCTTCTCCCCATACCCCTTGATTCCATTAGCCCTAAGAGCTAAATCTAACTCACTCTTGAATACATCTCAGTTTGCTAACCTCTTACGAGGCTCCTGATGGCTCCTTCCATAAGTTCGGGTCCTGTCCGATTGACCTCTCCTTCAATGCCGACATTGGAAAGATGTGGTTAAGTTGTAACTTGGAAGATACAGCACGGAAACAGGCCCTTCGGCCCAACGGGTCCATGCTGACCAGCGATCCCCCGCTCATACTAGCTCTACGTTATCCCACTTTCTCATCCACTCCCTGCACACTGGGGGGCAATTTACAGGGGGCCGATTAACCTACAAACCCGCACGTCTTTGGAGTGTGGGAGGAAACCGGAGCACCCGGAGAAAACCCAAACAGTCATAGAGTTGTGCAGCGTGGAAACAGGCCCTTCAGCCCAACGTGCCCCACCTACACCAGGCCCACCTGCCTATGTTTAGCCCAAATGCCTCCAACCTTTCCTATCTATGTACCTGTCCGGATGTTGTTGAAATGTTGTGATAGTCCCTGCCTCAACTACCCCCTCTGGCAGCTCGTTCCAGACGCCTGCCACGGGGAGAACATGCAAACTCCACACAGACAGCACCCGAGGTCAGGATCAACCCGGGTCTCTGGCGCTGTGAGGCTGTGGCTGTACCGCTGTGCCTTCTGAGAAGCTCTGAAGGTGGACCTTTAGGTTGACTACAGAAGATGTGAGACAAGGCATTGCTGGGCTTGAGTGAACTAAGGTTCTTGTTGTTGTGTAGACCAACAGTGAAGTGACCATCTTGTTGTTTTCACCCCATAAACAGTCAGCAATGGCCTGTCTTTCATTGATTCGATCTCCATCTCCAAGGAGGTACAGGATTGTTGAGTATAGGAGCAAAGAGGTCCTTCTGCAGTTGTACAGGGCCCTAGTGAGACCGCACCTGGAGTACTGTGTGCAGTTTTGGTCTCCAAATTTGAGGAAGGATATTCTTGCTATTGAGGGCGTGCAGCGTAGGTTCACCAGGTTAATCCCCGGAATGGCGGGACTGTCATATGTTGAAAGACTGGAGCGACTAGGCTTGTATACACTGGAATTTAGAAGGATGAGAGGAGATCTCATCGAAAAGTATAAGATTATTAAGGGGTTGGACACATTAGAGGCAGGAAACATGTTCCCAATGTTGGGGGAGTCCAGAACCAGGGGCCACAGTTTAAGAATAAGGGGTAGGCCATTTAGAACAGAGATGAGGAAAAACCTCTTCAGTCAGAGAGTTGTGAATCTGCGGAATTCTCTGCCTCAGAAGGCCAATTCTCTGAATGCATTCAAGAGAGAGCTAGATAGAGCTCTTAAGGATAGCGGAGTCAGGGGGTATGGGGAGAAGGCAGGAACGGGGTACTGATTGAGAATGATCAGCCATGATCACATTGAATGGCGGTGCGTACAGGCTCGAAGGGCCGAATGGCCTCCTCCTGCACCTATTGTCTATCTATCTATTGTAGGTTACTTGGCTTGGTAGGAATGTAAAGGTGTAGATGGTGTTAGTGTGCGGGGATCGCTGGCCGGCACGGACTCGGTGGGCAGAAGGGCCTGTTTCCGCGCTGTATCTCTAAACTAAACAAATCCTAGACTAGGGATGGTTTGACTGCCCTGACCGCAGGAGAGTAAAGAGGAAGAGGTTTGTACGTTTGTGCCTTCCATCACAGTGAGGAGCGTGTAGAAACCGCTGTGGTGGATGTTGTTGTTGACGTTTATGTAGTTGTGTGTCTTGGTGATTTTTCCCGTCTGGCTGTGTGGTAAATCAAATTGTTTCTGTACCTTAATTGGTAAACGTGACAATAACCCGCCCTTGAAACCTTGAATAACCTCTCCACATCATCGTCCATATATCTCCTTTCACTTTTCCCTGACATCGGTCTGAAGAAGGGTCTCGACCCGAAACGTCACCTATCCATGTTCTCCACAGATGCTGCCTGACCCGCTGAGTTACTCCAGCACTCTGTGACTGTCTTCGGTTTAAACCGGCATCTGCAGTTCCTTCCCACACACTGATCATCCTGTAGTCTGCTCTGCCCTCTAGTGTCCAGGACCGGAACATGTCCGGGAGAGGCACAGATTCACGTAGAGACACACAGCACAGAAACAGGCCCTTCGGCCCAACGCTCCCGTGCCGGCCAAGACTCCCCATCTAAACAGCTCCATGACAGTGCCGAGCACTCTGGCAAAACCGCTGCAATGTTGTAGAATGTCCGGACGCTATAGGTCCGGACAGTGTAGGCCCGGACACTGTAGGTCTGGTCAGTGTAGGCCCGGACACTGTAGGCCCAGACAGTGTAGGCCCAGACAGTGTAGGCCCAGACAGTGTAGGCCCAGACAGTGTAGGCCCAGACAGTGTAGGCCCAGACAGTGTAGGCCCAGACAGTGTAGGCCCGGACAGTGTAGGCCCAGACAGTGTAGGCCCGGACAGTGTAGGCCCAGACAGTGTAGGCCCGGACAGTGTAGGCCCGGACAGTGTAGGCCCAGACAGTGTAGGCCCGGACAGTGTAGGCCCAGACAGTGTAGGTCCGGACAGTGTAGGCCCGGACAGTGTAGGCCCGGACAGTGTAGGCCCGGACAGTGTAGGCCCAGACAGTGTAGGCCCGGACAGTGTAGGCCCGGACAGTGTAGGTCCAGACAGTGTAGGTCTGGTCAGTGTAGGCCCGGACAGTGTAGGCCCAGACAGTGTAGGCCCGGACAGTGTAGGCCCGGACACTGTAGGTCTGGTCAGTGTAGGCCCAGACAGTGTAGGCCCAGACAGTGTAGGCCCGGACAGTGTAGGCCCGGACAGTGTAGGCCCGGACAGTGTAGGCCCGGACAGTGTAGGTCCAGACAGTGTAGGTCCAGACAGTGTAGGTCCGGACAGTGTAGGCCCAGACACTGTAGGTCCAGACAGTGTAGGCCCGGACAGTGTAGGCCCAGACAGTGTAGGTCCGGACAGTGTAGGTCCAGACAGTGTAGGCCCGGACAGTGTAGGCCCGGACAGTGTAGGCCCGGACAGTGTAGGTCCAGACAGTGTAGGTCCAGACAGTGTAGGCCCAGACAGTGTAGGCCCGGACAGTGTAGGTCCAGACAGTGTAGGCCCGGACAGTGTAGGCCCGGACAGTGTAGGTCCAGACAGTGTAGGCCCGGACAGTGTAGGTCCAGACAGTGTAGGCCCGGACAGTGTAGGTCCAGACAGTGTAGGCCCGGACAGTGTAGGTCCAGACAGTGTAGGTCCAGACAGTGTAGGCCCGGACAGTGTAGGCCCAGACAGTGTAGGCCCGGACAGTGTAGGCCCAGACAGTGTAGGCCCGGACAGTGTAGGTCCGGACAGTGTAGGTCCAGACAGTGTAGGCCCAGACAGTGTAGGTCCAGACAGTGTAGGCCCGGACAGTGTAGGCCCGGACAGTGTAGGCCCGGACAGTGTAGGCCCAGACAGTGTAGGCCCGGACAGTGTAGGCCCGGACACTGTAGGTCTGGTCAGTGTAGGCCCAGACAGTGTAGGCCCAGACACTGTAGGTCCAGACAGTGTAGGCCCGGACAGTGTAGGCCCAGACAGTGTAGGTCCGGACAGTGTAGGTCCAGACAGTGTAGGCCCGGACAGTGTAGGCCCGGACAGTGTAGGCCCGGACAGTGTAGGTCCAGACAGTGTAGGTCCAGACAGTGTAGGCCCAGACAGTGTAGGCCCGGACAGTGTAGGTCCAGACAGTGTAGGCCCGGACAGTGTAGGCCCGGACAGTGTAGGTCCAGACAGTGTAGGCCCGGACAGTGTAGGTCCAGACAGTGTAGGCCCGGACAGTGTAGGTCCAGACAGTGTAGGCCCGGACAGTGTAGGTCCGGACAGTGTAGGTCCGGACAGTGTAGGGCCGGACAGTGTAGGCCCGGACAGTGTAGGCCCAGACAGTGTAGGCCCGGACAGTGTAGGCCCGGACAGTGTAGGTCTGGTCAGTGTAGGTCTGGTCAGTGTAGGCCCGGACAGTGTAGGCCCGGACAGTGTAGGCCCGGACAGTGTAGGCCCGGACACTGTAGGTCTGGTCAGTGTAGGCCCAGACAGTGTAGGCCCAGACAGTGTAGGCCCGGACAGTGTAGGCCCGGACAGTGTAGGCCCGGACAGTGTAGGCCCGGACAGTGTAGGTCCAGACAGTGTAGGTCCAGACAGTGTAGGTCCGGACAGTGTAGGTCCAGACAGTGTAGGCCCAGACACTGTAGGTCCAGACAGTGTAGGCCCGGACAGTGTAGGCCCAGACAGTGTAGGTCCGGACAGTGTAGGTCCAGACAGTGTAGGCCCGGACAGTGTAGGCCCGGACAGTGTAGGCCCGGACAGTGTAGGTCCAGACAGTGTAGGTCCAGACAGTGTAGGCCCAGACAGTGTAGGCCCGGACAGTGTAGGTCCAGACAGTGTAGGCCCGGACAGTGTAGGCCCGGACAGTGTAGGTCCAGACAGTGTAGGCCCGGACAGTGTAGGTCCAGACAGTGTAGGCCCGGACAGTGTAGGTCCAGACAGTGTAGGCCCGGACAGTGTAGGTCCAGACAGTGTAGGTCCAGACAGTGTAGGCCCGGACAGTGTAGGCCCAGACAGTGTAGGCCCGGACAGTGTAGGCCCAGACAGTGTAGGCCCGGACAGTGTAGGTCCGGACAGTGTAGGTCCAGACAGTGTAGGCCCAGACAGTGTAGGTCCAGACAGTGTAGGCCCGGACAGTGTAGGCCCGGACAGTGTAGGCCCGGACAGTGTAGGCCCAGACAGTGTAGGCCCGGACAGTGTAGGCCCGGACACTGTAGGTCTGGTCAGTGTAGGCCCAGACAGTGTAGGCCCAGACACTGTAGGTCCAGACAGTGTAGGCCCGGACAGTGTAGGCCCAGACAGTGTAGGTCCGGACAGTGTAGGTCCAGACAGTGTAGGCCCGGACAGTGTAGGCCCGGACAGTGTAGGCCCGGACAGTGTAGGTCCAGACAGTGTAGGCCCAGACAGTGTAGGCCCGGACAGTGTAGGTCCAGACAGTGTAGGCCCGGACAGTGTAGGCCCGGACAGTGTAGGTCCAGACAGTGTAGGCCCGGACAGTGTAGGTCCAGACAGTGTAGGCCCGGACAGTGTAGGTCCAGACAGTGTAGGCCCGGACAGTGTAGGTCCAGACAGTGTAGGTCCAGACAGTGTAGGCCCGGACAGTGTAGGCCCAGACAGTGTAGGCCCGGACAGTGTAGGCCCAGACAGTGTAGGCCCGGACAGTGTAGGCCCAGACAGTGTAGGCCCAGACAGTGTAGGTCCGGACAGTGTAGGTCCAGACAGTGTAGGTCCAGACAGTGTAGGCCCGGACAGTGTAGGCCCAGACAGTGTAGGCCCGGACAGTGTAGGCCCAGACAGTGTAGGCCCAGACAGTGTAGGCCCGGACAGTGTAGGTCCGGACAGTGTAGGTCCGGACAGTGTAGGTCCAGACAGTGTAGGTCCAGACAGTGTAGGTCCAGACAGTGTAGGTCCAGACAGTGTAGGCCCAGACAGTGTAGGTCCAGACAGTGTAGGTCCAGACAGTGTAGGCCCGGACAGTGTAGGCCCGGACAGTGTAGGTCCAGTCAGTGTAGGCTCGGACACTGTAGGCCCGGACAGTGTAGGTCCAGTCAGTGCAGGCTCGGACACTGTAGGCCCGGACACTGTAGGCCCGGACAATGTAGGTCCAGTCAGTGTAGGTCCGGATATTGTAGGCCCGGACACTGTAGGCCCGGACACTGTAGGTCCAGACAGTGTAGGTCCGGACACTGTAGGCCCGGACACTGCAGGCCCGGACACTGTAGGTCCAGACAGTGTAGGCCCGGACACTGTAGGCCCGGACACTGTAGGCCCGGACACTGTAGGCCCGGTCAGTGTAGGCCCGGACAGTGTAGGCCCGGACGTGTAGGTCCGGACACTGTAGGCCCGGACAGTGTAGGCCCGGACAGTGTAGGCCCGGACAGTGTAGGCCCGGGCAGTGTAGGCCCGGACAGTGTAGGCCCGGACAATGTAGGTCCGGACAGTGTAGGCCCGGACAGTGTAGGTCCGGTCAGTGTAGCCCGGTCAGTGTAGGCCCGGTCAGTGTAGGTCCGGTCAGTGTAGGCCCCGTCAGTGTAGGCCCGGACAGTGTAGGTCCAGACAGTGTAGGTCCGGTCAGTGTAGGCCCGGTCAGTGTAGGTCCGGTCAGTGTAGGCCCCGTCAGTGTAGGCCCGGTCAGTGTAGGCCCGGACAGTGTAGGTCCGAACAGTGTAGGTCCAGTCAGTGTAGGTCCGGACAGTGTAGGTCCGGACAGTGTAGGTCCGGTCAGTGTAGGTCCGGACAGTGTAGGCCCGGACACTGTAGGTCCGGTCAGTGTAGGATCGGACACTGTAGGCCAGGACAATGTAGGCCCGGACACTGTAGGCCCGGACAGTGTAGGCCCGGACAGTGTAGGCCCGAACAGTGTATGCCCGGACAGTGAAAGCCCTGTCAGTGTAGGCCCAGACAGTGGAGGCCCGGACAGTGTAGGTCCGGTCAGTGTAGGCCCGGACAGTGTAGGCCCGGACAGTGTAGGCCCAGACAGTTTAGGTCCCAACACTTTAGATTTTTGACATTTTCGCTCCGGATAGTGTAGGCCCAGACAGTGTAGGCCCGGACAGTGTAGGCCCGGCTGCCGCCTAACGGAGGTTGCGTAGCAACCCGCCTCCCGGCCCGGGCGGCCGCCATTGTTGGAGCGGGAGCACGTGGCCGCTGGCTGGGTGAGGTGACGTCACCTTGTCCCATATTTGGGAGTGAGGAAGTTGGCAACCCCTCTATTTGTAACTGAACGTTATGTGATAGTACTTGTGCATCTGACAATAAACACAAATTGATGAGTTTTCAAATCCAGATTTATTTAATTAAACCAATTCCCTAGGGATTCGCTGGCCCTGGATGACTGAGGTGGTGATAAAAGTCGTTCACAACTGTGCATTTGGCATTTGGCACCCATTCTATCAAAGTTTGATCGCTTTTATTAGTCTCTCCCTGCGATCATGTCAAGCCATCTGGGTTTTTTACAGACTGCATAGAGGCATCACAGTTAGTGCTCTGGAGGAATAAGGAACAGGGGTGTAATGCTGGGGCTGTACCAGGCGCTGGGCACAGGGGTGTGTGTAATGCTGGGGCTGTACGAGGCGCTGGTCAGACCACATTTGGAGCATTGTGAGCAGTTTTGGGCCCCGTATCTGAGGAAGGATGTGCTGGCTCTGGAGAGGGTCCAGAGGAGGTTTACAAGAATGATCCCAGGAATGAGTGGGTTAACATATGATGAGCGTTTGTGGGCACTGGGCCTGTACTCGCTGGAGTTTAGAAGAATGAGGGGGGACCTCATTGAAACGTACAGAACAGTGAGCGGCCTGGATAGAGTGGATGTGGAGAGGATGTTTCCACTAGTGGGAGAGTCTAGGACCAGAGGGCACAGCCTCAGAATGAAAGGACGTTCCTTTAGGAAGGAGATGAGGAGGAATTTCTTTAGTCAGAGGGTGGTGAATCTGTGGGATTTTTTGCCACAAGTCAGTGGGTATTTTAAGGCAGAGATAGATAGATCTTTGATTAGTGCGGGTGTCAGGGGTTATGGGGAGAAGGCAGGAGAATGTGGTTAGGAGGGAGAGATAGATCAGCCACGATTGAATGGCGGAGTAGACTTGATGGGCCGAATGGCCTAATTCTGCTCCTATCATAGAAACATAGAAAATAGGGGCAGGAGGCCATTCGGCCCTTCGAGCCAGCACCGCCATTCAATGTGATCATGGCTGATCATTCTCAATCAGTACCCCGTTCCTGCCTTCTCCCCATATCCCTTGATTCCTTATAGGAAAGAATCTGAAACTTAAAAGTCTGAAGAAAGGGTCTCGACCCGAAACGTCACCCATTCCTTCTCTCCAGAGATGCTGCCTGCCCCGCTGAGTTACTCCAGCATTTTGTGTCTCCCTTTATTCCGTTAGCCTGAAGAGCTAACTCTAACTCTCTCTTGAAAACATCCAATGAATTGGCCTCCACTGCCCTCTGTGGCAGAGAATTCCATAGATTCACAACTCTCTGGGTGAAAAGGTTTTTCCTCATCTCAGTCCTAAATGGCCGACCCCTTATTCTTAAACTGTGGCCCCTGGTTCTGGACTCCCCCAACATTGGGAACATTTTTCCTGCATCCAGCCTGTCCAATCCCTTAAGAATGTTATATGTTTCTATAAGATCCCCTCTCATCCTTCTAAACTCCAGTGAATACAAGCCCAGTCGACCCATTCTTTCATCATATGTCAGTCCCGCCATCCCGGGAATTAACCTGGTGAACCTGATAGGTGACGTTTCACAGAGTGCTGGAGTAACTCAGCGGGTCAGGCAACGTTTTTGCAGGCAGGAAGAAACAGTCGCTTCAAATTCAGGGACATGTTCTTCCCAGCGGTTCGCAGGCAACATTAGGGTGGCTCAGCGATTTATTCACAAAATGCTGGAGTAACTCAGCAGGTCAGGCAGCATCTCGGGAGAGAAGGAATGGGTGACGTTTCGGGTCGAGACCCTTCTTCAGACTGATGTCAGGGGGGCGGGACAAAGGAAGGATATAGGTGGAGACAGGAAGATAGAGGGAGATTTGGGAAGGAGGAGGGGAAGGGAGGGACAGAGGAGCTATCTGAAGTTGGGGAAGTCGATGTTCATACCACCGGGCTGCAAACTGCCCAGGCGAAATATGAGGTGCTGCTCCTCCAATTTCCGGCGGGCCTCACTATGGCACTGGAGGAGGCCCATGACAGAGAGGTCAGACTGGGAATGGGAGGGGGAGTTAAAGTGCTGGGCCACCGGGAGATCAGTTTTGTTAATGCGGACCGAGCGCAGGTGTTCAGCGAAGCGATTGCCGAGCCTGCGCTTGGTTTCGCCGATATAAATAAGTTGACATCTAGAGCAGCGGATGCAATAGATGAGGTTGGAGGAGGTGCAGGTGAACCTCTGTCTCACCTGGAAAGACTGTTTGGGTCCTTTGATGGAGTTGAGGGGGGAGGTAAAGGGACAGGTGTTGCATCTCGTGCGGTTGCAGGGGAAAGTGCCCGGGGTGGCTCAGCGGTTGAGTTGCTGCCTTACAGCAGTTCGATCCTGACCACGGGTGCTGCCTGTACGGAGTTTGCACGTTCTCCCCGTGACCTGCGTGGGTTTCCTCCCACACTCCAAAGACGTGCAGGTTTGGAGGTTAATTGGCTTTGGTATAATTGTAAATTGTCCCTAGTGTGTGTAGGTTAGTGTTAGTGTGCGGGGATCGCTGGCTGGCACGGACTCGGTGGGCCGAAGGGCCTGTTTCCGCGCTGGATCTCTAAACTAAATTAAACTACACTGGGAGTGGGGAGAAGAGGGGGTGACCGGGGTTCGACTGGTCTTTGCTGATGTTGCTGGCCACAAATAATGGGAGGCCACGTTCTTGCTGACGTCTTCCTCTTGTATCGGCAGGTTCTACATCGAGAGTATAGCCTACCTGAAGGACAACGCAACGGTCGAACTCTTCTTCCTCAACGCCAAGTCTTGCATCTACAAGGTAGGACAGCAGGCTGTATCTCAGTCTGACGAAGGGTCTCAACAGTCCATGGGTCTCCAATGAGGTGGATAGTAGTTCAGCACTGCTCTCTGGTTGTGGTAGGATGGTTCAGTTGCCTGATAACAGCCGGGAAGAAACTGTCCCTGAATCTGGAGGTGTGCGTTTACACACTTCTGTACCTCTTGCCCGATGGGAGAGGGGAGAAGAGGGAGTGGCCGGGGTGAGACTGGTCCTTGATGATGCTGCTGGCCTTGCCGAGGCAGCGTGAGGTGGAGAT
>NC_135975.1:1494986-1732147 GCF_053455715.1 Rhinoraja longicauda
TTCGGAAAGCTCGTTTATAAAACTATTAAAGGCGGATGAATTGTTGAAGGAAAATCGTTTTCCATTCTCCCAAGTCTGGCTTGTTACGTTAAAGATTAACACAAGAGACCGACACGTCTGCTTATAATTCATGCTTTGACATTTGCGAATAAGGGAATGTTTAAAGTTGTCTTTGTTTGCGTTTAAATCCTTTACGAACCATCCGTGAGATTCTAAAACGCACACCTTGTGAACCAACGTGTGCAGGGAGGAACTGCAGATGCTGGTTTACACCAAAGATAGACAAAAGACGCACCGGAGTAACTAAAATTTCCTCAATCAAAGGGCCAGTCAGTGGATTCATTGCCACAGACGGCTGTGGAGGCCACAAGTCAGTCGGTATCTTTAAGGCAGAGATAGATAGATTCTTGATCAGTGCGGGTGTCAGGGGTTATGGGGAGAAGGCAGGAGAATGGGGTTAGGAGGGAGAGATAGATCAGCCGTGATTGAATGGTGGAGTAGACTCGATGGGCCGAATGGCCTCATTCTGCTCCTATCATTTAAAAACATGAACTTATAGCAAGAAGGGCGGCACGGTGGCGCAGCGGGTAGAGCTGCTGCCTCACGGCGCCAGAGACCCGGGTTCCATCCTGACTACGGGTGCTGTCTGTACGGAGTTTGTACGTTCTCCCTGTGACCTGCGTGGGTTTTCTCCAGGTGCTCCGGTTTCCTCCCACACTCCAAAGACTTGCGGGTTTGTAGGTTAATTGGCTTGGGATAGGTGTAAAAGTGTCCCTAGTGTGTGTAGGATAGTGTTAGTGTGCGGGGATCGCTGGTCGGCACGGACACGGTGGGCCGAAGGGCCTGTTTCCGCGCTGTATCTCTAAACGAAACTAAAGTGTTTGGATTGCATGGATGATTTTTGTCTTGATAGTTCATTGACGTTATTTTTCTTTTGTCCTCTGTAGGAAGCTAAAGGTGACTATTCGAGGTAAGTTATACCATGTCATGGGGACCAATCCCTCTCCTCACAAACGCAACGTGCTCCTCTCCAATGTGTCTTCAATGAAATCTTTGGTGGACACGGTGTGCTGGAGTAACTCAGCGGGTCAGGCAGCATCTGTGGAGAACATGGATAGGTGACGTTTCACAGAGTGCTGGAGTAACTCAGCGGGTCAGGCAGCATCTGTGGAGAACATGGATAGGTGACGTTTCACAGAGTGCTGGAGTAACTCAGCGGGTCAGGCAGCATCTGTGGAGAACATGGATAGGTGACGTTTTGGGTCGAGACCCTTCTTCAACCTGAGAGTCGGGGGAGTGGGGAACAAGAGATGTAGACAGTGTCACGCAGGTTTGTAGGTTAATTGGCTTGGTATGAATATACAATTGTCCCTAGTGTGCGTAGGATAGTGTTAGTGTTAGTGTGCGGGGATCGCTGGTCGGTCCGGACTCGGTGGGCCGATGGGCCTGTTTCCGTTCCGTATCTCTAAACGCAACTAAATGCATCTTGCAAGGACACGGTGTTTAATGGTGTGACGTGCTGTAGTAGACTGGAGCTTTGTCTGTGTTGGATACAAGTCTGGCCATTCATTTATCAAGGTGACTTTCAGTCTTGGCCATACTTGTGGCAGGACTAGAGTACGTTTAGCAAATGATCTTGGACGTCACGCATGCTGGCATCCAAAGCAGAACTGGCATTCAAAGGAAAGTTTTATATTTCTGTTTGGCTTTCACGATTTTTTCTTTAACCTTTTGCAAGCGTTGAAAAGCTTTTGAAGTGTAATCAGCGCTGTAATTCGGCATTGAAATCGGTTTATTATTGTCAAGTGGACCGGAAACAGTGAAAGGCTTTGCATGCTATTCTTTGGCAGGAAGATAGACACAAAATGCTGGAGTAACTCAGCGGGTCAGGCAGCATCTGTGGAGATCATGGATAGGTGACGTTTCACAGAGTGCTGGAGTAACTCAGCGGGTCAGGCAGCATCTGTGGAGAACATGGATAGGTGACGTTTCGGGTCGAGACCCTTCTTCAGACTTGAATTTAAATAACAGCCTGTTCAAAGACAAAGCCAGCCAGACCTGGTGAGTCTTGGATCTCACACCCAGTAAAGGAACCATTAATTCTTTCGCAGAAGATCATAAAGTTATAAGGTGCACAATCAGGCCGTTCGGCCCATCAGGTCTGCTCCGGCATTCAATCATGGCTGACCTATCTCTCCCTCTCAACCTCATTCTCCTACTCTCTCCCCGGCAGGGGAATGGGGTTAGGAGGGAGAGATAGATCAACCAAGATTGAATGCCAGAATAGACTTGATGGGCCGAATGGCCTAGTGCTGTTCCTATCACTTATGACACCGTGTGAGGAGATGTTTAGTGTAGAGATACAGCATGGAAACAACTTTGGGTGGCGCAGCGGGTAGAGCTGCTGCCTCACAGCGCCGGAGACCCGGGTTCGATCCTGACTACGGGTGCTGTCTGTACGGAGTTTGCACGTTCTCCCCGTGACCACGTGGGTTTTTTCCGAGATTTTCAGTTTCCTCCCACACTCCAAAGACGTACAGGTTTGTAGGTTAATTGGCTTGGTGTAAGTGCAAAGTGTCCCTAGGGTGTGTAGGATAGTGTTAGTGTGCGGGGATCGCTGGTCGGCGCGGACTCGGTGGGACGAAGGGCCTGTTTCCGTGCTGTATCTGTAAACTAAACTAAACTAAACTGAAGTTATGAAAAGCTAGCTCTTGCCACTGCCTTCTTGTTTCACGGAATTTTTGTTCAAAGACTTCACTCTGATTTCAATGCACAGCATAAGGCGTGTTTAAGAATTTTGTTTCAGTGAGTATTTTGATTGCCATCAGAGCAAGGGCTGTACAAAGCTTTGTCTTGGGTCTCGAGTCACATCAGCTCTAGACTGTGGAAGGATGACAGATATCCCCTGAGGCACGTTGGCCACACAAACGCCGTTCTCTCAGTTACCTTCACTGTGTTTACTTTACAAGTACAGCACGGAAACAGGCCCTTCGGCCCAACGAGTCCGCGCTGACCAGCAATCACTCCGTACACTAACACGATACTACGCACTAGGGACAATGCCCAGAGATGGGGAATCGAGGACCAGAGGACATAGGTTTATGGTGAGGGGAAAGCTTTAATAGGAATCTGAGGGGTAACTTTTCCACACAGAGGGTGATGGGTGTATGGAACGAGCTGCCAGACTATCACAACGTTTAAAAAACATTTAGACAGGTACATGGATAGGACAGGTTTGGAGGGATATGGGGCAAATGCAGGCAGGTGGGACTAGTGTAGATGGGGCATGTTGGTCGGTGTGGGCAGGTGGGACTAGTGTAGATGGGGCATGTTGGTCGGTGTGGGCAGGTGGGACTAGTGTAGATGGGGCATGTTGGTCGGTGTGGGCAGGTGGGACTAGTGTAGATGGGGCATGTTGGTCGGTGTGGGCAGGTGGGACTAGTGTAGATGGGACATGTTGGCCGGTGTGGGCAGGTGGGACTAGTGTGGATGGGACATGTTGGCCGGTGTGGGCAGGTGGGACTAGTGTAGATGGGACATGTTGGCTGGTGTGGGCGGGTGGGACTAGTGTAGATGGGACATGTTGGCCGGTATGGGCAGGTTGGGCCGAAGGGCCTGTTTCCCCGCTGTATCACTCTATAGTTTTAGTTTAGTTCAGTTTAGAGAAACAACACGGAAACAGGCCCTTCGGCCCACCGGGTCCGCGCCGCCCAGCGATCCCCGCACACGTACACTATCCTACACGCACTAGGGACACTTTACAATCAAACCAAGCCAATTAACCTACAAACCTGCACGTCTTTGGAGTGTGGGAGGAAACCGAAGATCTCGGAGAAAACCCACGCAGGTCACGGGGAGAACGTACAAACTCCGTACAGACAGCGCCCGTAGTCAGGATGGAACCCGGGTCTCTGGCGCTGTGAAGCAGCAGCTCTACCCGCTGCACATTCACTTGCTTTGTTGCAAATGATATTGCTCTGGAGGAACGATGATCGATGTGTGATCCTCACAGCTAGCGGCTCATTCAGTCCATTAGTGCAGTTCCCGTGTTGGCAATGAATACTTCAGCTTACGGTGAAGTTCTGGCCATTAATAGCAAATGGTGAATGAACAGCGAGCAGCTGATGTTGTAGAAACGTGCCCTTCACTTGCCCGGGAACATTCCCAAGAGTCTGACGTCTTTCCGAGGACAAACGTAATGGGAATGACAAATATCAGTCGTACGGTCCACACAGTCATTCAATGCCTCACAGCGCCAGAGACCCGGGTTCCATCCCGACTACGGGTGCTGTCTGTACGGAGTTTGTACGTTCTCCCCGTGACCTGCGTGGGTTTTCTCCGGGTGCTCCGGTTTCTCCCGACACTCCAAAGACGTGCGGGTTTGTAGGTTAATTGGCTTCAGTAAAGATTGTAAGTTGTCCCTAGTGTGTGTAGGATAGTGTTAGTGTGCGGGGATCGCTGGTCGGCGCGGACTCGGTGGGTTGAAGGGCCTGTTTCAACGATGTATCTCTAAACTAAACTGGACACATGTAATGAAGCAAACGATATCTCCACCTCTTGCCCCCCCCCCCGGTCGTTTGACCAGTTCCACAGTTCTCCACATTGTTTCTCTTGAGGTCACACCTTCCCCGGCCAACAGTGAACCTGCCACGCGCCACCCTGCCCGAGGTCATCTGTAACCCCCCCCCCTTCACTCCCCACCCAGTCTGAAGAACCATCCCAACCCCAAACGTCACCTATCCATGTTCTCCACAGATGCTGCCTGACCCGCTGAGTTACTCCAGCACTCTGTGAAACGTCACCTATCCATGTTCTCCACAGATGCTGCCTGACCCACTGAGTTACTCCAGCACTCTGTGACTGTCTTCAGTGTAAACCAGCGTCTGCAGTTCCTTTCTCTCCGTGACACTCCAAGTGCAGCCTGGGCAAAAGCCCTAAAAAGCTGCATCAAAGTGACCTTGTGGATTTGAACGTCGCATTATAAACATTATAACGCAACACTTGGTTACTTGAATATAAAAGTAATTTTGTGCCCCTGTTGGGATTTGTTTTACAGGCTGAATAAAATGTCCTGTAACAACACACTCGATGCTCGAGTACTTTGATAACATTTGGAACATTTTGACACCATGTAAAAACAAACCTGAGGCTTTGCTTCATGTGAACAGGGCTCGGTGACCATTATTGTGGTCAGAGATGTACAATGGTGCTTGTGGTCTTGCAGCCTTGCGGTTGAGTTACTGGTTTAGGAGGCAGTGGCTTGGCCCATTGATACAAGGAGTTCTATTCCCACCACAGCAACTGGGAAATTTGAAACTCAAAAGTTAATCAAATAAATCTGGAATCTTGTTCATTCCTCCCCCTTCTCCCCGCTCCCGTCCGGCAGAAGGTACAGAAGCTTGAAAGCGCGCACCACCAGACTCAGGGACAGCTTCTTCCCCTCTGTTATCAGGCTTCTGAACGGCCCTTCCATAAGCTCGGGTACTGTCCGATTTACCTCTACCCCATTGCGGACATTGGACTTTGTCTGTGGAACTGATGCGCTACAATGGGCGGCACGGTGGCGCAGTAGAGTTGCTGCCTTACAGCGAATGCAGCGCCGGAGACTCAGGTTCGATCCTGACTACGGGTGCTGTCTGTACGGAGTTTGTACGTTCTCCTCGTGACCTGCGTGGGTTTTCTCCGAGATCTCCGGTTTCCTTCCACACTCCAAAGACGTGCGGGTTTGTAAGTTAATTGGCTTGGTAAATGTAAAAATTGTCCCTAGTGGGTGTAGGATAGTGTTAGTGTGCGGGGATCGCTGGGCAGCGCGGACACGGTGGGCCGAAGGGCCTGTTTCTGTGCTGTATCTCTAGAAAAAAAAAAATGCTGAGAACTATATTCTGCACTCTGTATCTCCCCCTTTGCTCCACCTGTTGTACTTGAGTTTGACCTGATTTGTGATTATATGGTATTATCTAAGGTATCACAAGATGCTGGAGTAACTCAGCAGGTCAGGCAGCATCTCAGGAGAGAGGGAATGGGTGACGCTTCGGGTCGAGACCCTTCTTCGATATAGACTGTTGATATTATGGTATTATCTGATCTGTTTGGACAGCACGTAGAACAAAGCTTTTCGCTGTACCTCGGTACACGTGACAATGATGAACCTGAAGCTTTGCCTCACCTCTGGTCACACTGACATGATGCATCACAGCTTGGTTTGGGAACAGCTCTGCCCAAAAACCACAAGCAATCACAGAGAGTTTAGTTTAGTTTAGAGATACAGCGCGGAAACAGGCCCTTCGGCCCACCGAGTCCGCGCCGACCAACGATCCCCGCACACTAACACTATCCTACACACGCTAGGGACCATGTTCTCCAGAGATGCTGCCTGACCCGCTGAGTTACTCCATTGTTTTGAGTTTGTTTTCTCACTTTCAAAGTGTGGTTTCATTCACCACATGCCCTCCACTGCCCCCTGCCCCCACCCCTCCCTCCCCCACCTCCCCATGCCTTGTCAAGCCCCTCCCCACCAGGCCAAGACGTTGCCCTTTGTCGGCCTGGTCACACTGAGGGGTGACTGAGGTGCAATCAGTCACCACCACAGAGCCAGCGACAGGCAGCTCACATCTCTCTCCGTTACACCGACAGAACAATGACACTGAAGATTGTTTTAAACCGACTTATAACGAGACCCTTGTTGTTGAAGGGCTGAGATCTGACTTAAGAAGAACAGATGTTGGTCTTCAGAGCGTTACATCTGTTCTTGTTCAGACACACGCAGATCATCATCAAGGACCAGTCTCACCCCGGCCACTCCCTCTTCTCCCCTCTCCCATCAGGCAACTGAACCGTCCTACCACAACCAGAGAGCAGTGCTGAACTACTATCTACCTCATTGGTGACCCTCGGACTATCCTTGATCAGACTTTACTGGCTTTACCTTGCACTAAACGTTATTCCCTTATCCTGTATCTGTTCACTGTGGACGGCTCGATTGTAATCATGGGTTGTCTTTCCTTAAGAATAAGGGGTCGTCCATTTAGGACTGAGATGAGGAAAGACTTTTTCACCCAGAGAGTTGTGAATCTGTGGAATTCTCTGCCACAGAAGGCAGTGGAGGCCGATTCACTGGATGTTTTCAAGAGAGAGTTAGATTTAGCTCTCAGGACTAACGGAATCAAGGGATATGGGAAGAAAGCAGGAACGGGGTACTGATTGTGGATGATCAGCCGTGATCATATTGAATGGCGGTGCTGGCTTGAAGGGCTGAATGGCCTCCTCCTGCACCTATGTTTCTATCCTTGATCGGACTTTATCTTGCACCAAACGTTATTCCCATCTCATGTATCTAGACACTGTGGACAGCTCGATTGTGATCATGTGTTGTCTTTCCGCTAACTGGTTAGCACGCAATTAGGCTTGTATACACTGGAATGTAGAAGGATGAGGGGGGATCTTATTGAAACATATAAGATAATTAGGGGATTGGACACATTAGAGGCAGGAAACATGTTCCCAATGTTGGGGGAGTCCAGAACAAGGGGCCACAGTTTAAGAATAAGGGGTAGGCCATTTAGAACGGAGATGAGGAAGAACTTTTTCAGTCAGAGAGTGGTGAAGGTGTGGAATTCTCTGCCTCAGAAGGCAGTGGAGGCCAGTTCGTTGGATGCTTTCAAGAGAGAGCTGGATAGAGCTCTTAAGGATAGCGGAGTGAGGGGGTATGGGGAGAAGGCAGGAACGGGGTACTGATTGAGAGAGATCAGCCATGATCGCATTGAATGGCTCAAAGGGCTGAATGGCCTCCTCCTGCACCTATTGTCTATTGTCTATTGCAACAAAAGCTCTTCACTGTACCTCGGTACACGTGACAATAAACTAAACTGGGCTCAGCTCCCATCAACTCATGGTCTTGGTTTAAACCTGAAATCCTTTGCTATGTTTTGTTACAGTAATGAGGCAACGAGGACGGACCTAAAGAAGCTGCCTGCACTTCCGACGCAGGCCCTGAAGGAACACCCATCCCTGGCCTATTGGTACGTACATGGGTCACGTCAAGAACCAAGAATGGTTTATTGTCACCAGTCTCGAAATGGAACAAGGACATTCTCACTTACAGCTACACATCAGGTATAGAGTCACAAGGTCATAAGAGATAGGAGCAGAATTAGGCCATTCGGCCCATCGAGTCTACTCCGCCATTCAATCATGGATGATCTATCATAAGAAGATAGATAGAAGAAGTCCAGTCTGAAGAAGGGTCTCGACCCAAAACGTCACCCATTCCTTCTCTCCCGAGATGCTGCCTGACCTGCTGAGTTACTCCAGCATTTTGTGAATAAATGGCTGATCTATCTCTCCCTCTCAACCCCATTCTCCTGCCTTCTCCCCATAACCCCTGACACCCGCACTGATCAACAATCTATCCATCTCTGTCTTTCAAATACCCACTGACTTGTGGCCTCCACAGCCGTCTGTGGCAATGAATCCCACAGATTCACCGCCCTCTGGCTAAAGAAATTCCTCCTCATCTCCTTCCTAAAGGAACGTCCTTTAATTCTGAGGCTGTGCCCTCTGATCCTAGACTCTCCCACTAGTGGAAACATCCTCTCCACATCCACTCTGTCCAGGCTATCAAAGACTTAGAGGGCGCAGCTTTAAGGTGAGAGGGGCGACGTTTAAAGGAGGTGTGTGGGGCAGGTTTATTACACAGAGGGGGGTGGGGGTTTGGAACGCGCTGCCAGGGGTGGGGGTGGAGGCAGATACGATAGTGGTGTTTGAGGCGTTTAGACAGGCACATGGATACGCAGGGAATGGAGGGACATGGGTCACGTGCAGGCGGAGAGGATTAGTTTAACTTTGCACCGTGTACAGCACGGACATTGTGGGCCGAAGGGCCTGTTCCTGTGCTGTTTTATGTTGTGCACTCTGTCAGTGTGTTAACGTTGGTTTTAATGCAGTATGTTTGTTGGTTTACAGTGAGGATCGTGTGATTGAATATTATAAGAAGGTCACGGGTCAGTCTCGAGGACAAGCCATCGTGAAGTAAGTCCATCACTCAACGCCAGATGATGAAGGCCGTGCCCCCTGGAGCTCGGCCACTACAGAGGAACAGGCCAGATATTACTATATGAAAATAACTGCAGATGCTGGTACAAATCGAAGGTATTTATTCACAAAATGCTGGAGTAACTCAGCAGGTCAGGCAGCATCTCGGGAGAGAAGGAATGGGTGACGTTTCGGGTCAAGACTCTTCTTCAGACTGGAGACTGAAGATGGGTCTCGACCCAATACATCACCCATTCCTTCTCTCCCGAGATGCTGCCTGACCTGCTGAGTTACTCCAGCATTTTGTGAATAAAGGCCAGATATTACTGGTCAATGTTACAAGGTCATGTGATAGAAGCAGAATTAGGCCACTCGGCCCATCCAGTCTACACCACCATTCCAATAAGATAGAGCTCTTAAAGATAGCGGAGTCAGGGGGTATGGGGAGAGGGCAGGAACGGGGTGCTGATTGTGGATGATCAGCCATGATCACAGTGAATGGCGGTGCTGGCTCGAAGGGCCGAATGGCCTCCTCCTGCACCTATTTTCTGTAATCTATTGTCGATCATGGCTGATCTATCTCTCCCTCCCAACCCCATTCTCCTGCATTCTCCCCATAACCCCTGACACCCGCACTGATCAAGAATCTGCCAAGCATCAGATCTCTTGGGCATGGGCAGCTTACACCCCAGCGGTATGAATATTGACTTCTCTAACTTCGAGTAACCCCCGCATCCCCTCTCTCTCCGTCCCTCCCCCACACTAGTCGTTGTACTAGTTTCACTGTCGTCCCGGCGAGTTTCATTGTCAGTATCTCATTTTCACCGAGCCCACAGCCAACAACGAACGGCCTGCTCCCTTTATCATCGTCACTGTTTTACACATCTTTCATTCATTTGTTCTATATCTCTCTACATCACCATCAATATCTCTCGTTTCCCTCTCCCCTGACTCTCAGTCTGGAGAAGGGTCTCAACCCGAAACGTCACCCATTCCTTCTCTCCAGAGATGCTGCCTGACCCGCTGAGTTACTCCAGCACTCTGTGAAACGTCACCTATCCATGTTCTCCACAGATGCTGCCTGACCCGCTGAGTTACTCCAGCACTCTGTGAAACGTCACCTATCCATGTTCTCCACAGATGCTGCCTGACCCGCTGAGTTACTCCAGCACTCTGTGAAACGTCACCTATCCATGTTCTCCACAGATGCTGCCTGACCCGCTGAGTTACTCCAGCACTCTGTGAAACGTCACCTACCCATGTTCTCCACAGATGCTGCCTGACCCGCTGAGTTACTCCAGCTTTTTGCGTCTACCTTTGATTTAAACCAGCATCTGCAGTTTTTTGTTTCCTACACATCTGCAGTTCCTTCCTACATATTGGATTTCTAAAGTTCTTTTAGGTTTAAGTTTGTCACTCTGTTGAATTTCAGTGTCTTCCACTGTGAAGACTGATGCAAAAAAGCTCTTCAACCCCCCTGTCATTTCTTTATTCCCCATTATCGCTGCCCCAACATCATTCTCCAGCGATCCAACTTCCACTCTTGCCTCTGTCTTGCTCTTTATATAACTGAAGAAACTCTTGCTATCCTCTTTGATATTATTGGCCGGCTTACCTTCCTATTTCATCCTTTCTCCCCAGATTGCCTTGTTAGTTACCGTCTGTTGTTCTGTAAAAGCTGCCCAGTCCTCTGGCTTCCCGCTCATCTTTGCGATGTTATATGCCTTCTCTTTCATTTGTATACTGTCCTTGACTTCCCTTCTCAGCCACGGTCACCTCTTACTCCCTTTACAATCTTTCTTCCTCTTTAGAACAAAAAGGTCCTGTATCTTCCGAATTATTCCCAGAAATTCCTGCCATTGCCGTTCCACTGTTGTCCTTTGCTAGGGTCCCTTTCCAGTCAACTTTGGCCATCTCCCCCCTCGTGCCTCTGTAGTCCCATTACTCAGGTGCAATACCGACACTCCCGAGTCCAGCCTCTCCCTCTCAAAGTGTAGATTAAAACGTAACCTGTTGTGATCGCTACCTCCTAATGGTTCCTTTACCTTGAGTTCCCTTATCAAATCTGCCTCATTATTTAAAGTCACAGAGTGATACAGTGTGGAAGCAGGTCCTTCGGCCCAACTTGCCCACACCAGCGAACATGTCCCAGCTACACCAGTCCAACCTGCCTGCGTTTGGCCCATATCCCTCCAAACCTGTCTTATCCATGTACCTGTCTAACTGTTTCTTAAAAGTTGGGATAGTCCCAGCCTCAACTACCTCCTCCGGCAGCTCGTTCCATACACCCACCACCCTCTGTGTGAAAAAGTTACCCCCTCGGATTCCTATTAAATCTTTTCCCCTTCACCTTAAACCTATGTCCTCTGGTCCTCGATTCCCCTACTCTGGGCAAGAGACTCTGTGCGTCTACCCGATCTATTCCTCTCATGATTTTGTACACCTCTGTAAGATCTCCCCTCATCCTCCAGCGCTCAAGGGAACTCAAGGTAAAGGAACCACTAGGAGGTAGCGACTACAACATGTTAAGGAGTAGAGTCCCAGCCTGCTCAACCTCTCCCTGTCGCTCACACCCTCTACTAAATCGTTAGACCATTAGAAGGGGGATGTGATCTGATTTCTTGTGTGATAACATCGCGACTATAATTGCCAGTTATCACTCCATCCTTTACTGTGGAACGGGAGAGCCAGTCGATTGCTCTCGATGTTCTTTGATAACATTCGTAGATGTGTGTGTTTTTTTGCAGGATGTGCTAGCTTGTCTTATTTTTTGTGGCTTGCTTTAGTCTTTCATTGCTGCGTTCTTTAACAAGATCAATGGGTTAAACGTTTGGATGTTTTATTGAGATAGCGTCAGGAGCTTGTCTTCCAATTTTGCTTCTCTGCTTTCTCCTAGTTATATGAGCATCGCTGAATCGCTCCCCACTTATGGAGTGCACTACTACGCAGTGAAGGTACGGTACTTTTCATAGAAGGTAGACAGGTACATGGATAGGACGGGTTTGGAGGGATATGGGCCAAAGGCAGACAGGTGGGTCTGGTGTACCTGGGGCTGGGGTTGCCAACTGTCCCGTATTAGCCGGGACATCCCGTATTCTGGGCTAAGTTAGTTTGTCCCGTATGGGACCGCCCTTGTCCCGTATTAGTAGGGTTGCCAACTTCCTCACTCCCAAATACGGGACAAAGGGTGACGTCACCGCCCCGCGCCCACGTGACCTCACCCAGCCAGCGCCCACGTGCTCCCGCTCCACCAATGGCGGCCGACCGGGCCGGGAGCACGTGGCCGCTGGCTGGGTGAGGTCACGTGGGGCGCGGGGCAGTGACGTCACCTTGTCCCGTATTTGGGAGTGAGGAAGTTGGCAACCCCCTAGCTGGGACATGTTGGCCGGTGTGGGCAAGTTGGGCCGAAGGGCCTGTTTCCACACTGTGTCACTCTATGACTCTATGAGATAGACACACAATGCTGGAGTAACTCAGCGGGACAGGCAGCATCTCTGGAGAGAAGGAATGGGTGACATTCCGGGTCGAGACCCTTCTTCAGACTGAGAGTCAGGGGAGAGGGAGATTAGAGATATGGAAGGGTAAGGTGTGACAATGAGAGATCAAAGGGGGTGGCGATCAAGGAAAATGTAGAATGGTTCATTGTTAGGGGAAGATTGAGGGGAAGAGGAGAAGGAGTATGTTACAACCAGTAACATTTAATCAGGAGCACAGTGAAACTAGGCGGAGAACTAGGACGGGGGAGAGAGAGGGAGAGCAAGGGTTACTTGAAGTTAGAGAAGTCAGTGTTCATACCGCTGGGGTGTAAACTACCCAAGCGAAATATCAGGTGCTGTTCCTCTAATTTGCGCTGGGCCTCACTCTGACAATGGAGGAGGCCCAGGACAATAGACAATAGGTGCAGGAGGAGGCCATTCGGCCCCTCGAGCCAGCACCACCATTCAATGTGATCATGGCTGATCATTCTCAATCAGTGCCCCGTTCCTGCCTTCTCCCCATACCCCCTGACTCCGTTATCCTTAAGAGCTCTATCTAGCTCTCACTTGAATGCATTCAGAGACTTGGCCTCCACTGCCTTCTGAGGCAGAGAATTCCACAGATTCACAGCTCTCTGACTGAAAGGCTGACAGGAAGGTCAGTGTGGGAGTGGGAGGGGGAGTTGAAGTGCTGAGCCACCGGGAGATCAGGTAGGTTCAGGCAGACTGAGTGGAGGTGTTGAACGAAACGATCGCAGAGCCTGCGCCTGGTCTCGCCGATGTACAGGAGTCCACACCTGTGTTAAAGAAAACTTTAAAACTCAACACAAAGATCGGGCAAGACAATCAAGACGTTCTTTTTAAGAGCACCAAATACAGTGACCACTGGGAGCGATCAAGGAGCTGGCCCAAGAACAAAGATCCATCTGCTCCATGTACACAGACTTTCCCTGCTCCATTGTCAGAGTGAGGCCCAGCGCAAATTGGAGGAACAGCTCCTCATATTTCGCTTGGGCAGCTTACACCCCAGCGGTATGAACATTGACTTCTCCAACTTCAGATAGTTCCTCTGTCCCCTCCCCCTTCCCAGTTCTCCCACCAGTCTTCCTGTCTCCGACTACATTCTATCTTTGTCCCCCCCCTCCCCTGACATCAGTCTGAAGAAGGGTCTCGACCCGAAACGTCACCCATCCCTTCTCTCCCGAGATGCTGCCTGACCCGCTGAGTTACTCCAGCACTCTGTGAAACGTCACCTATCCATGTTCGCCACAGATGCTGCCTGACCCGCTGAGTTACTCCAGCACTCTGTGAAACGTCACCTATCCATGTTCTCCACAGATGCTGCCTGACCCGCTGAGTTACTCCAACATTTTGTGTCTAACTTCGATTTAAACCAGCGTCTGATTAATTTTCCCTACACAGACTCTCCCTTTGATGATGTGTGTGTTGCAGAAGGCACTTTAACACTTTTCCTTCTCCCAAATGGTGGTTTAACCTCCATAAGAACCAGCAGAGTACAGGGAGCCCAATCCACACCTCCACAGATAAGCAAATGTCCCGTTTCCCTTTACACCTTATTGTGTTACGATCCCCATCTGTCCTTTGGCAACAGAGAGCAGACTCTGACTGCAGTGACTCAGTTTCAACCTCATTTAAAGCGCGGAATTATTACATGCAGGAAACATGTTCCCAATGTTGGGGGAAGTCCAGAACCAGGGGCCACACAGTCTAAGAATAAAGGGGAGGCCATTTAAAACTGAGGTGAGAAAAAAACTTTTTCACCCAGAGAATTTGTTGTGAATTTGTGGAATTCTCTGCCACAGAGGGCAGTGGAGGCCGATTCACTGGATGGATTTAAGAGAGAGTTAGATAGAGCTCTAGGGGCTAGTGGAATCAAGGGATATGGGGAGAAGGCAGGCACGGGTTACTGATTGTGGACGATCAGCCATGATCACAATGAATGGCGGTGCTGGCTCGAAGGGCCAAATGGCCTCCTCCTGCACCTATGTTCTAACACATGAAGAGGACTTTAAGCGTTTTTGAGTACCCTGCCCATCCTTATCCCTTGAGGTCTTCGTGAAGCTTTGCGATTTATTTTTGACTCCTGGAACAGTGGATACAGTAGATGAGGTTGGAGGAGGTGCAGGTGAACCTCTTTTACGTTTATTTAGTTTAGTTTAGTTTAGAGATACAGCGTGGAAACAGGCCCTTCGGCCCACCGAGTCCGCGCCGACCAGCGATCCCCGCACACTAACACTATCCTACACACACTAGGGACAATTTACAATTTTACTGAAGCCAATTAACCCACAAACCTGCACGTCTTTGGAGTGTGGGAGGAAACCGGAGCGCCCGGAGAAAACCCACGCAGGTCACGGGAAGAACGTACAAACTCCGTACAGACAGCGCCCGTAGTCGGGATGGAACCCGGGTCTCTGGCGCCGTGAGGCAGAAGCTCTACCCGCTGCACCACCGTGACCGCCCTAAAGTTTATATAGTATATTTGTTTATGCTTGTGTCGTGGTGGTGGGTTTGTTTTGAACAATTTAGTATTGTACATATTATTGTAAGTCGGTGAATAAATTATTTTTGTTGTTTAAAAACAAAGGGTTTGGTTTCTGTGAGGAATGTTGAGCGGGGGAAAGCTGAGTTAATATGTGCTCTCTCCAACAGGATAAGCAGGGCATTCCCTGGTGGCTGGGACTGAGTTACAAGGGGATATTCCAGTATGACTACCACGACAAGGTGAAACCCAGGAAGGTAAGCACTGTGAAGGCATTGAGCATTCTGCGTCTGATATCACTGTGTGTACACGTGCATCCTGTTATTCACTCTATGACAGCAGACACAGAATGCTGGAGTAACTCAGCGGGACAGGCAGCATCTCAGGAGAGAAGGAACGGGTGACGTTTTGAGCCGAGACCCTTCTTCAGACTAAAGAAAGGTCTCGACCCGTAACATTGCCCATTCCTTCTCTCCCGAGATGCTGCCTGACCCGCTGAGTTACTCCAGCATTTTGTGTCTACCTTCGATTTAAACAAGCATCTGCAGTTTTTTTCCGACACATTCACTCTAGTTTTTTTCCGACACATTCACTCTACGACAGGTGGCTACACCAGTAGGTTGGGCGTTGAAGAAAGCTGAAGGTACACTTGACAAGATAGCAGGCAACAGCAGCTTTTCACTGTACCTCGGTATGCGTGACAATAAACTAGACTCAACTGAACAAAACTGTTGTTTAGGGGGATACGGGGGGGGCCTCATTGAAACTTGGGTTATGCAGCGGGTCGAGCTGCTGCCTCACAGCGCCAGAGACCCGGGTTCCATCCTGACTACGGGTGCCGTCTGTACGGGGTTTGTACGTTCTCCCCGTGACCTGCGTGGGTTTTCTCTGAGATCTTCGGTTTCCTCCCACACTCCAGAGACGTGCAGGTTTGTAGGTTAATTGGCTTCGGTATAAATCTAAATTATCCCTGGAGTGTTTAGGATTGTGTTAGTGTGTGAGGATCGCTGGTCGGCACGGACTCGGTGGGCCGAAGGGCCTGTTTCCGCGCTGTATCTCTGAACTAAACTAAAGTAAAGACCCACACACAGAGGGTTTAAAAATAGCCGTGCGTGTGTCATGGACTTCCTTCATCCTGGGCAGGAAGCAGCCGCTGATTACATTGCACATCGTCGCAGGAGGTGATTTTATCCCGTGCCGTGCAGATGTTGATATCTGCACATCTGCCAGGAAGTTGTTGCTGAATCATCGCCCTGTCACCTGCTCAAATACTTTGCATTATGTTCCGAGAGAGGGCAGGGATGTCAATGAGTCTCTGGTCACTCACTCACTCCACTGGGACCAGGATACCGAGAAACGTCAGTACTGGGAGACTGACTTGATCTTTAGACGTTAGCCTTCAGAGACACAGCGCGGAAACAGGCCCAGGGAGGGAGGGGGAGGGGGAGGAGGGGGATGGGGGGAGGGGTGGGGGGAGGGGGAGGGGTGAAGGGAGAGTGAGGGAGGGGGAGGGTGTGGGGGAGGGGGAGGGGTGGGGGAGGGGTGGAGAGGGGGAGGGGTGAAGGGAGAGTGCGGGAGGGGGAGTGGTGGAGAGGGGGGATGGAGGGAAGGGTGGAGGGCGGGGGAGTGGATGGAGGGAGGGGGAGGGGGTGAGGGAGGGGGAAGGGGTGGGTGTGGAGGGTGGGGGAGGGGGTGGAAGGCGGGGGAGTGGATGGAGGGAGGGGTGGGGGAGAGAGGGGGGGTGGAGGGAAGGGTGGAGGGCGGGGGAGGGGATGAGGGAGGGGGAGAGGGTGAAGGGAGGGGGTGGGGGAGGGGGAGGGTGTGGAGGGTGGGCGAGGAGGAGGGGGTGAAGTCTCACGGTGTCACTGATAAACCCTGGGAACTTGAATGATTTCCACAATGTCTCCTGGGAGGCCGGGTTCAGCTAACGTTGTAAACTGCCTGTGTAGGAACGAACTGCAGATGTTGGTTTAAATCAAAGATAAACACAAAAAGCTGGAGTAACTCAGCGGGTCAGGCAGCATCTGTGGAGAGAAGGAATGGGTGACGTTTCAGGTAGAGACCCTTCCTCAGAATGAACACGAAACGTCACCCATTCCTTCTCTCCAGAGTTGCTGACTGTCCCGCTGAGTTACGCCAGCATTCTGTATCTATCTTTGTTATAAGCTGCCTGATAGTTGGGGCCTTGTTAGCTCAATCATATCAAGTCTTTGATGATGTCGGCTGCTTTCCCGAGGCAGCGTGAAGTGTAGTTGGAGTCAATGGTGGGGAGTGTGGTGTGTGTGATGGGCTGGGCCACATCTACAATGGTGGGGAGTGTGGTCTGTGTGATGGGCTGGGCCACATCTACAATGGTGGGGAGTGTGGTGTGTGTGATGGGCTGGGCCACATCTACAATGGTGGGGAGTGTGGTCTGTGTGATGGGCTGGGCCACATCTACAATGGTGGGGAGTGTGGTGTGTGTGATGGGCTGGGCTACATCAACAACTCCCTGCAATGGAGAAGATCAAAGGGAAGGCTGTTTGTGTAGAAGGCCATAAACGTGAACTTGATATCTCTTTTCGATGGAGACCAAATGAGGAATAAAGAAGTGTTCAGAACTACTATCTCAGCCTGCACAATATCCAGTTTCTTTCCTGATATCATCTGCGCTTGGCCCAGCTACATATTCCATGCAGAGAAAGTTATGAATTCATCAGCCATGGGCGTGTGTGCGTGGGGAAAGCATGGCCGAACAGCGGCTGGGAAATGTTGAATACTTTATGGAGTCCGGGACTCTTTGGGCAACTCACTCAGCGCGAGAGGCAGGGCCAGCCCAGCCCACTGACTATTTTATTAGGGGCGGACCAAAAGGAGAAATGCAAAATCCGGGAGCGATCCAAGGATAATATTGTGGAAGGAACAAAGGAACTAAGAGAGAGGCGAAGCTTTAAGCCAGTGCCACGTGCGTGCCTGGTTACAGGGCACAGGGAGTGCGTTACACCACTCGCCCCTGAGGAGGGTGGGCAGCACGGCAGCCAGGCCACTCAGTGCACCCTCTTCCCAGCTTAGATTAGAGATACAGCGCGGAAACAGGCCCTTCGGCCCACCGAGTCTGCACTGACCAGCGATCCCCGCACACTAACACTATCCTACACACACTAGGGACAATTTGCACTTACACCAAGCCAATTAGCCTACAAACCTGCACGTCTTTGGAGTGTGGGAGGACCCGGAGATAGGGGCCGAACGAAGTCAGGTGGTACTAGTGTAGATGGGGCATGTTGGTCGGTGTGGGCGGGTAGGACTAGTGTAGATGGGGCATGTTGGTCGGTGTGGGCGGGTGGGACTAGTGTAGATGGGGCATGTTGGTCGGTGTGGGCAGGTGGGACTAGTGTAGATGGGGCATGTTGGCCGGTGTGGGCAGGTGGGACTCGTGTAGATGGGGCATGTTGGCCGGTGTGGGCAGGTGGGACTCGTGTAGATGGGGCATGTTGGTCGGTGTGGGCAGGTGGGACTAGTGTAGATGGGGCATGTTGGTCGGTGTGGGCAGGTGGGACTAGTGTAGATGGGGCATGTTGGTCGGTGTGGGCAGGTGGGACTGGTGTAGATGGGGCATGTTGGTCGGTGTGGTCAAGTTGGGCCGAAGGGCCTGTTTACACTCTGTGTCATTTTATGACTCTATATCAGGAAAGGAAGTGTATGAATGTTTGCCTTCCTCTCAGTATCAGTCCTCGGACTGTATTATTCCACTCCCTCTTCTCCTCTCTCCCATCGGGCAAGAGGTACAGAAGTGTGAAAACGCACACCTCCAGATTCAGGGACAGTTTCTTCCCGGCTGTTATCAGGCAACTGAACCATCCTACCACAACCAGAGAGCAGTGCTGAACTACTATCTACCTCATTGGTGACCCTCGGACTATCCTTGATCGGACTTTACTGGCTTTACCTTGCACTAAACGTTATTCCCTTATCCTGTATCTGTTCACTGTGGACGGCTCGATTGTAATCATGTATTGTCTTTCCACTGACTGGTTAGCGTGCAACAAAAGCTTATCACTGTACCTCGGTACACGTGACAATAGACTAAACTGTAAAATGTTCCCAATGTTGGGGGAGTCCAGAACCAGGGGTCACAGTTTAAGAATAAGGGGTCGCCCATTTAGGACTGAGATGAGGAAAATAAATTCCACCCGGAGAGTTGTGAATCTGTGGAATTCTCTGCCACAGAAGGCAGTGGAGGCCAATTCACTGGATGTTTTCAAGAGAGAGAGTTAGATTTAGCTCTTAGGGCTAACAGAATCAAGGGATATGGGGGAAGAAAGATGTAATTTGCTGGAGTAACTCAGCGGGTCAGGCAGCATCTCTGGAGAGAAGGAATGGGTGATGTTTTGGGTCGAGACCCTTCTCAAGATATGGGGAGAAAGTGGGAACAGGGAACTGATTTTAGATGATCATCCAAGATCATAGAAACATATTAAATCGGTGCAGGAGGAGGGCATTCGGCCCTTCGAGCCAGCATTGCCATTCATTGTGATCATGGCTGATCATCCACAATCAGTAACCCGTGCCTGCCTTCTCCCCATATCCCTTGATTCCACTAGCCCCTGGAGCTGTATCTAACTCTCTTTAAAATCCAGTGATTTGGCCTCCACTGCCCTCTGTGGCAGAGAATTCCACAAATTCACAACTCTCTGGGTGGAAAAGTTCCTTCTCACCTCAGTTTTAAATGGCCTCCCCTTTATTCTTAGACTGTGTGGCCCCTGGTTCTGGACTCCCCCAACATTGGGAACATTTTTTCCTGCATCTAGCTTGTCCAGTCCCTTTTATAGTTTTACACGTCTCTATAAGAATCTTAATGAATAATAATATAATAATATATTCCTTTATTCGTCCCGCACCGGGGAGATTGACAGCGTTACAGCAACATAGTGGATAACAAGAGAACATTCATTATAAATACAAGGATAAATTGTCATCGGTTTTCTGTGTGTTCTTAGCTGTGATTGTTGACTCGTCTGCTGGGAGCAGTGCTGGTTGTGCAGTCTCACAGCAGCGGGAAGGAAGGACCTCCTATATCTCTCCTTCACGCACTTGGTGCTGGCTCGAAAGGGCTGAATGGCCACCTCCTGCACCTGTGTTTGTGTGAAACTGAAACTGTTGGTCTGGGCTGTGTGCACAGGTCTGTGAGATTCACTGCGGCCTTTCCGTCTGTGGTGTGGTGGGCCGGACGCTATGCTGGACACCGGTTCCCACAGCGGCCGGTGACAGTGTGGAACTACAGTGAGCTGCTGAGCTAACGCCAGCCAGGCCTCGCCTCTGCACACACAGCTTCCGGCTGCTACCCTTACATCAAGATCACGGCTTCAATTCCCCACAACATGTGTTCCACATCACGTATGATGATGTCACGGCAGTCTCGCCCTCCCCACAACATACATGGCAACCGGCAGATGTCAGTAAACACGTTCATCCCTAGCAACGGTGGGAACGGGTCTGCCGGGGATCACCAGGAACAGCATTCTCAAGCAGAAGTTCAACAGATGCAACGTAAAGGGAACAATGTTTAGTGCAAGATAAGGTCCAGTATTAAAGGTAGACCGAGGGTCTCCAATGGGGTGGATGGGACCGCTCTCTAGTTGGTGACAGGACGGTTCAGTTGCCTGATAACAGCCGGGAAGAAGCTGTCCCTGAATCTGGAGGTGTGGGTTTTCATCAGTGTCCCATCAGTCTGAAGAAAGGTCTCAACCCAAAACGTCACCTATCCATGTTCTCCAGAGATAGGTGACGCTGGAGTAACTCAGCGGGTCAGGCAGCATCTGTGGAGAACATGGATAGGTGACGTTTCATTGTAGACGTAGCCCAGTCCAGCAAACAGACCTGTGAGTGCGTGTGTGTGAGTGTGTGTGTGTGTGTAAGTGTGAGTGTGTATGTGAGTGTGTGTGTAAGTGGGTGTGTGTGCGCGTGCGTGCGTGTGAGTGAGTGTGTGTGAGTGTGTATGTATGTGTGAGTGTGTATGCGTGTGAGTGTGTGTGTGTGAGTGCGTGTGTGAGTGTGTGTGGGTGTGTGTGTACGTGCGTGTGTGTGTATGTGCGTGTGTGTGTGAGTGTATGTATGTGTGAGTGTATGCGTGTGCGTGTGAGTATGCGTGTGTGAGTGTGCGTGTGTGAGTGAGTGAGAGTTTGTGTGCGTGTGTGTGTGCGTTTGCACGTGCATGTGTGTGTGCGTGTGCGTGCGTGCGTGTGTGTGTGTACGTGTGTGTGTGTGTGCGTACGTGTGTGAGTGTATGTATGTGTGAGTGTGTATGCGTGTGAGTGTGTGTGTACGTGTGTGTGAGTGTGTGTGCAGTATCCCCAGTGCATATAGCAGCAGCCCCCAGTGCTCGGTGCAGGTGTGTTTGACGTTCCTGACGCTGGCTGTGTGGGGCAGGGAGTTTGTTGCTGGGAATGGGTGATACGTATCCGGAGCAGAGTGTCCTTGTGGGGCCTGTATGGGCGGCTTTGTTAGGGCACAGATCTAGAAGGCTGACACAAGATGTGGAGTTAGTCAGCAGGTCACACAGCCAGGACAAGACTGCCAGTCATGCACAGAGTTGTTCAGCTCAGCACTAAGTCCCGTTTCCTTTATCATCGTTACTTTTCTGCATCTCCTCCATTCATTTGTTCTAAGGTAGACACAGAGTGCTGGAGTAACTCAGCGGGTCAGGCAGGCAGCATCTCTGGAGAGATGGATCGGGTGACGTTTGGGGTCAAGACCCTTCCTCACCCTTCTCCTGTCTGAAGAAGGGTCTCGACCTGAAACGTCGCCCATTCCTGCTCTCCAGAGATGCTGCCTGTCTGAGCCGCTGAGTTACACCAGCACTCTGAGTCTGCCTTCAGATCCCATGTTCGGCCTGGCTGGGCACGTGGGGGGGGCTGGGCACGTGGGGGTGGGGGGGGGGGGTGGGGGTTGGGGGGAGTGTTTTACGGTCGTATATCCCGGATAGAACAATGAGGTTCTTACTCACAGCAGCGCTGCAGAATAAGCACAAGCCCCAGAGAGAGATTGGCGGCACTCCTCCCTGTAACAGCCGATGGTCGACACAAAAAGCTGGAGTACTCAGCGGGACAGACAGGCAGCATCTCTGGAGAGCAGGAATGGGTGACGTTCCCGGGTCGAGACCATTCTCAGACGGGTGAAGGGTGAGGAAGGGTCTCGACCCGGAGCGTTGCCCGTTCCTTCTCTCCAGGTAGATGCTGCCTGTCTGAGCCTCTGAGTTACTCCAGCGTTCTGTGTCTGTCTGTGGTTGGAGCCGGCATCTGCTGTTCCTTCCTGAACATTCCCTGTAACAGTGGGCAGGAAGCGGAGAATCCCGCGGGGTGTGAGAGAGAGAGAGCGGTTTCCGATCTTGAGGGGAGGCTGGTCTCTCCACCCTCCCTCCCTCCCTCCCTCCCTCCCTCCGGCAGACTGGGGCACACATGGTTGTGTTTAGTGTGTCAGGATCCAGGGCAGCTTCAGCCTGGACAGACACACTCTGCCGCGCTGCAGGAAGTCTGTGGGAAGCTGAGAGGCCAGGCAGCGGGGAGAGAGGTGGTGAGGGGTGGGGGTGGGGGGGAGGGGGCTACAGGCGGGAGGGGGTGGGGGCTGTGGGGGGGGGGGGGCTGGGGCTCGGCTCACACACGCCAGAGCAAAGAACCAGCAGAGAAAAGGCTCTCCGGGAAAACATGCCCTGGAAGCCTGAGAGGGCAGCTCGGTACCTACACGGACTTCACTGTGAGAGGAGAGAGAGGGGGAGAGAGAGGGAGAGAGAGAGAGAGAGGGAGAGAGAGAGAGAGAGAGAGAGAGAGAGAGAGAGAGAGAGAGAGAGAGAGAGAGAGAGAGAGAGAGAGAGAGAGAGAGAGAGAGAGAGAGATGAGAGAGAGAGAGAGAGAGAGAGAGAGAGAGAGAGAGAGAGAGAGAGAGGAGAGAGAGAGAGAGAGAGGAGAGAGAGAGAGAGAGAGAGAGAGATACATTGTGTGTGGGTGGGTGGGTGTGAGTGTGTGTGTGGGTGGGTGTGAGTATGTGTGTGTGCATGTGTGTGGAGTGAATGGGTGTGTGCGTGAGTGTGTGTGGGTGCGTGGGTGTGTGGGTGCGTGTGTGTGCGGTGTGTATATGTGCGTGCGTGGGTGTGTGTGTGTGTGCGTGCGTGGGTGTGTGGGGTGTGGGGTGTGAGCGTGGGTGTGTGCGTGGGTGTGCGGGGTGTGTGGGCGTGTGTGTGGGGTGTGTGTGGACGTGTGTGTGGGGTGTGTGTGGGCGTGTGTGTGGGGGTGTGTGTGCGTGCGTGGGTGTGGGTGTGAGCGTGGGTGTGTGCGTGGGTGTGTGGCGTGTGTGCGGGGTGTGTGTGGGCGTGTGTGTGGGCGGGTGTGTGTGTGGGTGTGTGTGGGGTGGGCGTGTGTGTGTGGGGTGTGTGTGGGTGTGTGGGCGTGTGTGTGTGGGCGTGTGTGTGTGGGGTGTGTGTGGGCGTGTGTGTGTGGGGTGTGTGTGTGGGCGTGTGTGTGTGCGTGTGTGTGCGGGGCGTGTGTGGGTGCGTGTGTGTGCGGGGTGTGTTCTGTTAACGCGGTTGTGGTCAGGAACACGTCTGATGATTTTTGTCTCTGCAGATTTTCCAATGGCGGCAGCTGGAGAACCTGTACTTCAGGGAGAAGAAGTTTTCAGTGGAAGTTCATGATCCTCGCAGGTAACAGCGTCTTGCGCTGGCTCACGGTCTGACGGGCACGCGCGGTGTAGCCGGGGCGAGGGCAGAACAACACAGATTACAGGCGGCACAGAGTGCTGGAGTAACTCAGTGGGTCAGGCAGCATCTGTGGAGAACATGGATAGGTGACGTTTCACAGAGTGCTGGAGTAACTCAGTGGGTCAGGCAGCAACAGTAGTTTGTACGTTCTCCCCGTGACCTGCGTGGGTTTTCTCCGGGTGCTCCGGTTTCCTCCCACACTCCAAAGATGTGCAGGTTTGTAGGTTAATTGGCTTTGGTATAAATGTAAATTGTCCCTAGTGTGTGTGGGATAGTGTTAGTGTGCGGGTATCGCTGGTCGGCACAGACTCGATGGGCCGAAGGGCCTGTTACCGCGCTGTATCTCTAAACTAAACTAAAATAGACACTGGAGAAGATGGATGGGTGACGTTTCGGGTCAGGACTCATCCTCAGCCCTGAAACCAGAGACGCTGCCTGATCAGCTGTTGCTCCAGGACTTTGTGTCTTTTTTTTGCAAACCAGCATCTGCAGTTCCTTGCGCCTGAATTCCGAACAGGTTCCTTGCTCCTAGCAAAGACTGCGTTCCCTGCCACCTTAAACCGTAGACTTTAGAGATACAGTGATGAAACAGGCCCTTCGGCCCACCGAGTCCACGCCGACCAGCGATCCCCGCACACTAACACTATTCTACACACACTAGGGACAATTTACATTTTTACACCAAGCCAATTAACCTACAAACCTGCACGTCTTTGGAGTGTGGGAGAAAACTGGAGCACCCGGAGAAAACCCACGCGGGTCATGGGGAGAACGTACAAACTCCGTACAGACAGCACCCGTAGTTGAGATGGAACCCGGGTCTCTGGCGCTGTGAGGCAGCAGCTCTACCCACTGCACCACCCTGCCGTGCGGGGCCGTGAACAGCGCGCTGTGCGTGATTGTTGTTCCCGTGTGAAGTCCGTGGGTTGATGTGGAGGCGGGGTGTCTTGGCTGGGACGGAGTTGGCAGCGTCTGTACTAAGCGGGAGGTGGAGAGGAACCGTAACCCTATACACAACCAGCATTAACACAGCGCTCTGTTTACATTCCCAGGGCTTCTGTAACCAGGAGAACCTTTGGTCACAGTGGGATCGCAGTGCACACATGGTACGCCTGTACTGCCCTGATAAAATCCATCTGGGCCATGGCTATCAGCCAGCATCAGTTCTATCTGGACCGGAAACAAAGCAAGGTAAGGCCCAAACAAGCAGGCAGCTTACAACCCAGCGGCAGGAATATTGATGTGCAGGAAGCAACTGCAGATGTTGGTTTACACTGAAGACAGTCTCGCCAACGTCTACAGATGTGTCGTAGAAAGCATGTTAGCGGGATGCATCACAGCTTGGTTTGGGAACAGCTCCATCCAAGACCGCGAGAAATCGCAGTGTATTGTGGACGCAGCCCAGACCATCACACAAACCAACCTCCCTCCCTCCCACCGACTCCATCTACACCTCACGCTGCCTCGGCAAGGCCAGCAGCCCAGACCATCACACAAACCAACCTCCCTCCTTCCCACCGACTCCATCTACACCTCACGCTGCCTCGGCAAGGCCAGCAGCATCATCAAGGACCAGTCTCACCCCGGCCACTCCCTCTTCTCCCCTCTCCCATCAGGCAAGAGGTACAGAAGTGTGAAAACGCACACCTCCAGATTCAGGGGCAGTTTCTTCCCAGCTGTTATCAGGCAACTGAACCATCCCACCACAACCAGAGAGCAGTGCTGAACTACTATCTACCTCATTGGTGACCCTCGGACTATCCTTGATCGGACTTTACTGGCTTTACCTTGCACTAAACGTTATTCCCTTATCCTGTATCTGTTCACTGTGGACGGCTCGATTGTAATCATGTATTGTCTTTCCGCTGACTGGTTAGCGCGCAACAAAAGCGTTTGGCCCAGGAGTTATGTCCCAGATAAATGCAAGGCCCGCAGTGTGTGACGTCTGGAGTTTTACTTGGGGCGGCACGGTGGTGCAGCGGGTGGAGCTGCTGCCTCACAGCGCCAGAGACCCGGGTTCCATCCCGACTACGGGCGCGGTCTGTACGGAGTTTGCACGTTCTCCCTGTGACCTGCGTGGGTTTTCTCCGGGCGCTCCGGTTTCCTCCCACACTCCAAAGACGTGCAAGTTTGTAGGTTAATTGGCTTCGGTAACGATTGTAAATTGCCTCTTTGTGGAGAGTGTTCTGAGGGATAGGTTTTAGAGGCATTTGGTTGGGCAAGGGCTGATTAGGGATAGTCAGCATGGTTTTGTATGTGGGAGGTCGTGTCCCACAAATCTGATTGTTTTTTTTTGAAGACATGACCAAAAAGGTCGATGAGGGCAGAGCTGTAGATGTGTACATGGATTTCAGTAAGGCTTTCGACAAGGTTCTGCATGGTAGGCTGCTCTGAAAGGTGAGATCGCATGGGATCCAAGGAGAGATAGCTGAATGGATAGCAAATTGGCTCCATGAAAGGAAACAGAGGGTGATGGTGGAAGGTTGCTTCTGGGACTGGAGGACTGTGACCAGTAGTGTGCCTCAGGGTTCGGTGGGCCCGTTACCGTTTGTCATCTACATCAATGATTTGGATGAGAACATGCAGGGCAAGATTGCTGATGATACAAAAGTTAGTGGTTTTGCAGATAGTGAAGATGGATATGACAGATTGCAGCAGGATCTGGATCGATTGGCCAGGTGGGTGGAGGAATCATTGATGGAAGTTAATACAGAGAAGTGTGGGGTGTTGCATTTTGGGGTGTCGAACAAGGGCAGGACCTACACAGTGAATGGTAGGCCTCTGGGGAGTGTTGTAGAGCAGAGCGATCTAGGAGTGCAGGTGTATGGTTCCTTGAAGGTCGAGTTGCTGGTAGATAAGGTGGTCAAAATGGCTTTAGGCACATTGGCCTTCATCAGTCAGAATACTGAGTTTAGAAGTTGGGAGGTCATGTTGCAGTTGTATAAGACGTTGGTGAGACCGCATGTAGAATATTGTGTTTATTTCTGGGCACCATGTTATAGGAAAGATATTGTCAAGCTTGAAAGGTTCAGAACAGATTTACGAGGATGTTGCCGGGACTAGAGGGTGTGAGCTACAGGGAGAGGTTGAGCAGGCTGGGTCTCTATTCCATGGAGCGCAGGAGGATGAGGGGTGATCTTATAGAGGTGTACAAAATCATGAGAGGAATAGGTTGGGGAATCGAGGACCAGAGGACATGGGTTCAAGGTGAAGGGGAAAAGATTTAATAGGAATCCGAGGGGTAACTTTTTTCACACAGAGGGTGGTGGGTTTACGAAACGAGCTGCCGGAGGAGGTAGTTGAGGCTGGGACTGTCCCATCGTTTAAGAAACAGTTGGACGGGTACATGGATAGGACAGGTTTGGAGGGATATGGGCCAAGCGCGGGCAGGTGGGACTAGTGTAGCTGGAACATGTGGGCAAGTTGTATCACTCCATGACTCTATGACGGTAGTGTGTGAAGGATGGTGTTAATGTGCGGGGATCGCTGGTCGGCGTGAACTCGGTGGGCCGAAGGGCCTGTTTCAGCGCTGAATCTCTAAACTAAACTAAACTAAAGTCTGGGTCGGAGGTTCCCCTTTGACCAACGCGGGAGATTGTTCAGTGACTGAACCGAGATACAAACCTGATAACTGGTTGCCAGCCATGACCTGTGAGACCTGCAGAAACACGGAGCTGGAGCTGCTGGTTACTACACGCGCTCCTCAGCTAACGATAGGGTTACCTTCCGAGAAACCATCGCAAACCCAAAATATCGCACCTCGAAATGCATTGAATCCACGCGATCACGTGGCCGGCGGCTCACAGCGGCTCACTGCCAAGCATCGTAGACCGGGAAGCACCGGTACACTAAAGGCGTCTCTATCTGGGACATGTGACAATAAAACACTCTTGAGTCTGGGCCCTGACATGTTGTTGTTGTTGTTGTTGGCTCCGCTCAGTCCAAGATCCACGCGGCGCGAAGCCTGAGTGAGATCGCCATCGACCTGACGGAGACGGGCACCTTGAAGACGTCTAAGTTGGCCAACCTGGGCAGTAAAGGCAAGATCATCAGCGGCAGCAGCGGCAGTCTCCTCTCCTCAGGTAACGCATCCCCGCACGCACGTACACACACACGCACGCACCCCTCTCACGCCCACGCACGCCCGCACACACGCACGCACCCCTCCCACGCGCACGCACGCCCGCACACACGCATGCACCCCTCCCACGCGCACGCACGCCCGCACACACGCACGCACCCCTCTCACACACATGCACGCACCTCTCTCACACGCACGCCTGCACACACGCATGCACGCCCGCACACACGCACGCACGCCCGCACACACGCACACACACACGCCGCACACACCCCTCTCACGCCCACGCACGCCCGCACACACGCACGCACCCCTCTCACGCCCATCACCGCACACACACACACGCACCGCACACACACACACACGCTCCGCACACACGCACCCCTCTCACCCCCACAGCCACCCTGCACACACGCACACACGCACCCCTCTCACACGCACATACTCCGGCATTTTGTGTCTATCAAATGTCAGGTAGTCCCGTGAGACTGCTTTACTTTTGAGTAAGAGTGTGGTTTTGGTCTCCTAGTTTGAGGAAGGACATTCTTGCTATTGAGGGAGTGCAGCATAGGTTCACCAGGTTAATCCCCGGGATGGCGGGACTGACATATGATGAAAGAATGGGTCGACTTGGCTTGTATTCACTGGAATTTAGAAGGATGAGAGGGGATCTTATAGAAACGTATAAAATTCTTAAAGGATTGGACAGGGTAGATGCAGGAAAAATGTTCCCGATGTTGGGGGAGTCCAGAACCAGGGATCACAGTTTAAGAATAAGGGGTCGGCCATTTAGGACTGAGATGAGGAAAAACCTTTTCACCCAGAGAGGCAGTGGAGGCCGATTCACTGGATGTTTTTCAAGAGTTAGATTTAGCTCTTAGGGCTAACGGAATCAAGGGATATGGAGAGAAAGCAGGAACGGGGTACTGATTGTGGATGATCAGCCATGATCATATTGAATGGTGGTGCTGGCTCGAAGGGCCGAATGGCCTCCTCCTGCACCTTTTGTTCTATGTTGATTAGACCTTTTGGAGTAACTCAGCGGGACAGGCAGCATCTCTGGAGTGAAGGAATGGGTGACGTTTCGGGTCGAGGCCCTTCTTCAGACACTAAACTTAAACTAAGTGTGGCCTCACCGACTCTCACAAAGTTGTGTCGGAGTCGTTGGGACAGTCGTAAACATGTTTGTTTTTCAGTGGCGGGGAGGGGGGGGAGGGGGGGAGAGAGAGTATCGGTGCCAGGCCATTGTTACAGCACTAAAGAACATTCCAGAAATATCCTGTTCATTGAGGGGCTGATAACGATCGAGAAAGGAGCGGGGAGTGTGGAGAGCTGAACAAATTGTTCCTCTGCCTGCCTCCTTGTTGCTGCCTCTACAGCTGTGGCTCGCAGTACAATAGTCTTCAGGCTCGCCGGATACTGGCAGGGGTTAGATAGCAGAGCGCAACACACACTGCTCAACGCACACGCCGCCTCGCATTACACGGGTGCAGCATGCAGAGAGTATCGTCAATCTCCACCCAGAGAGGCGTGAATCTGTGGGACTCTCTGCCACAGAGGGCAGTGGAGGCCGATTCACTGGATGTTTTCAAGAGAGAGTTAGATAGAGCTCTAGGGGCTAGCGGAATCAAGGGGTATGGGGAGAAGGCAGGAACGGGGACTGATTCTGGATGATCAGCCACGATCACATTGAATGGCGGTGCTGGCTCGAAGGGCCGAATGGCCTCCTCCTGCACCTTTTTTTCCTATGTTTTCTATACGATGCGATAGAACTTTATTCATCCCCAGAGGGAGATTGGTCACAACATACAACCTGGTGCACAAAAACTAGAACTAAAACTAGAAACTAGAAAAAGAAAAGTGGGGGGAAAAAGAAAAAGACAAGAAATGCCAGGGATGAAGGGCCTCGGCTGTGAGGGGAGACTGGGCAGACTGGGGTTGTTTTCCCTGGAGCAGAGAAGGCTGAGAGGGGACATGATCGAGGTGTACAAGATCATGAGGGGCATGGATAAGGTAGATGGCGGGGAACTTCTTCCACTGGTGGAAGGTTCAACAACGAGGGGACATAGATACAGGGTAAGGGGAGGGAGGTTTCGGGGGGATGTGAGAAAGAACTTTTTCACCCAGAGGGTGGTTGGAGTCTGGAACTCACTGCCTGGGGTGGTGGTGGAGGCGGGAACACTCACAACGTTGAAGAGGCATTTGGATGGGCACTTGAAATGCTACAACATTCAGGGCTACGGTCCAAATGCGGGAAAATGGGATTAAAATTAGACTGTGTTTGGTAACAGACGGCACGGACACGATGGGCCGAAGGGCCTCTTTCTGTGCTGTAGGACTCTATGACTCTATAACTGTTGGCTGCCTGCCTTGTTCACCGGAACGCACAAACAAACAAACACAGGCTTATCCCCTGGGCAGGGGGTTCTAAACGAGAGCCCCCCCCCCACACCAGGTCCCCCTTTGTTCTTTGCTCACGAGGTACAGTGAAAAGCTTTTGTTGCGCGCTAACCAGTCAGCGGAAAGACAATCCATGATTACAATCGAGCCGTTCACAGTGTTCAGATACAGGATAAGGGAATAACGTTTAGTGCAAGGTAAAGCCAATAAAGTCCGATCAAGGATAGTCCGAGGGTCACCAATGAGGTAGATAGTAGTTCAGCACTGCTCTCTGGTTGTGGTAGGATGGTTCAGTTGCCTAATAACAGCCGGGAAGAAACTGTCCCTGAATCTTGTGATGCCATTGCCCCAGCGTGGTTGTGTCCTTACCATAAAATTCCACGGCTCGTTTCAATCGTGATGTTAAGCCATTTCCTTCAAATAGACTCATAATGTCACTGCAGAAAGATGGTTGAGGAAGTCAATGAGTTTGTGCAGTAAAATCAGCCATCAGTATCAATGGCTTCTGCCCAAAACTAATATTTTTAAGTCTGTACCCATAAGTGTTTTAGTTTTTAGTATCAGTGATACAGCTTGGCCCACCGAGTCCGCGCCGACCAGCGATCCCCGCACACCAACACTGTCCAACACACACCAGGGACAATTAAGTATTATACCAAGCCAGTTAGCCTACAAACCTGCACGTCTTTGGAGTGTGGGAGGAAACCGGAGCACCCGGAGAAAACCCACGCAGGTCACGGGGAGAACGTGCAAACTCCGTACAGACAGCGCCCGTAGTCAGGATGGAACCCGGGTCTCTGGCGCTGTGAGGCAGCAGCTCTACCCGCTGCGCCACCGTGCCGATTAGGGTAATGGCCTGTTTCCAAGTCCCTGCTCATTTTATGCACCTCATGGATGTTTCTCCATGGATCGGTCCAGTGGAGAGAGACATGGAACGTAGAACAGTGCAGGCCCTTCAGCCCCACCATGTCCTCGCCCAACACGATGCTAGGTTTAACAAGTGCGGCACGGCGCGGTGGCGCAGCGGTAATGTTGCTGCTCGTCAGCGCCAGAGACCCGGGTTGGGTAAAAATGTCAGTTGTCCCCAGTGTGTGTGCAGGATAGTGCTAGTGTACGGGGTGGTCGGCACAGACTCGGTGGGCCGAAGGGCCTGTTCCTGCGTTGTATCTCTAAATCTAAACCAAATAGTTGGCCATTTTGCAGGCCACTTCCACAGCTGTTGGAGCTGGAAGCGAAGACTTTCATTTCATGGTTAATTTGAGGTTTACATTCTGAGAGTTTCCATGGTGAGAAACATCTGTGTGGGAATTGGCGATGAATTCAGCAGCGCCTCAGATTCCAATTTTAATTCTGTCTTTGTGCAGGAAGGAACTGCAGATGCTGGCTTAGATCGAAGACAGACACAAAGTGCTGGAGTAACTCAGAGGGACAGGGCAGCATCTCTGGAGAGAAGGAATGGGTGACGTTTCGGGTCGAGACCCTTCTTTAAATTTGTCACTTCGGTCTGAAGAAGGGTCTTGACCTGAAACGTCACCCATTCCTTCCCTCCAGAGATGCTGCCTGTCCCAATAGACAATAGACAATAGGTGCAGGAGGAGGCCATTCGGCCCTTCGAGCCAGCACCGCCATTCAATGTGATCATGGCTGATCATTCTCATCAGTGCTCCGTTCCTGCCTTCTCCCCATACCCCCTGACTCCGCTATCCTTAAGAGCTCTATCTAGCAGTCCCGCTGAGTTACTCCGGCATTTTGTGTCTATCAAACGTCAGGTAGTCCCATGAGAATGCTTTACTTTTGAGTAAGAGTGTGGTTTTGGTCTCCTAGTTTGAGGAAGGACATTCTTGCTATTGAGGGAGTGCAGCGTAGGTTCACCAGGTTAATCCCCGGGATGGCGGGACTGACATATGATGAAAGAATGGGTCGACTGGGCTTGTATGCACTGGAATTTAGAAGGATGAGAGGGGATCTTATAGAAACATATACAATTCTTAAAGGATTGGACAGGCTAGATGCAGGAAAAATGTTCCCGATGTTGGGGGAGTCCAGAACCAGGGGCCACAGTTTAAGAATAAGGGGTCGGCCATTTAGGACTGAGATGAGGATAAAGCTTTTCACCCAGAGAGTTGTGAATCTGTGGGATTCTCTGCCACAGAAGGTAGTGGAGGCCGATTCACTGGATGTTTTCAAGAGAGAGTTAGATTTAGCTCTTAGGGCTAACGGAATCAAGGGATACGGAGAGAAGGCAGGAACGGGGTACTGATTGTGGTTGATCAGCCATGATGATATTGAATGGCGGTGCTGGCTGGAAGGGCTGAATGGCCTCCTCCTGCACCTATTGTCTCTGTTTCTATCATGTCCCGTATGTGGCCTGACCACCCCTCGTGAATGGTTGTCCTAACGCTTGTCTGTCCCTTGTATGTTGTGTGTGCAGGTTCCCAGGAGTCAGACAGCTCCCAGTCTGCCAAGAAGGACATGTTGGCGGCGCTGAAGTCTAGACAGGACGCCCTGGAGGAGACGCTTAAACTTCGGCTAGACGAACTCAAGCGTCTGTGCCTGAGAGAGGCGGTAAGAGCCAGCGACCCACGTCCATGGAGGCTAGACACAGAGTGCTGGAGTAACTCAGCGGGTCAGCCAGCATCTGTGGAGAACACGGATAGGTGACGTTTCACAGAGTGCTGGAGTAACTCAGCGGGTCAGGCAGCATCTGTGGAGAACATGGATAGGTGACGTTTCATGTCAAGACCCTTCTTCAGACTGAGTTAGGGGAGAGGTAGACCAGAGATATGGAAGGGTAAGGTGTGAAAACAAGAGATCAAAGGGGACGCAGCTCAAGGGAAATGTGGAATATAGAGAGTATGGAAGTTGGGAGGTCAGGTTGCAGTTGTGTAAGACGTCACTGAGGCCACATTTAGTATTGTGTTCAGATCGAGGCACATTGTTATAGGAAAGATGGTGTCAAGCTGGAAAGGTTTCAGAGATTCACGAGGATGTTGCCAGGACTAGAGGGTGTGAGCTACAGGGAGAGGTTGAGTAGGGTGGGACTCCATTCCTTGAAGCGCAGGAGGATGAGTTTGTACGTTCTCCCCGTGACCGCGTGGGTTTTCTCCGGGCGCTCCGGTTTCCTCCCACACTCCGAAGACGTGCGGGTTTGTAGGTTAATTGGCTTTGGTAAAGTGTAGGTTGACCGTAGTGTGTGTAGGGTGGGGCCAGAGTGCGGGGATCGCTGGCCGGCACGGACACGGTGGGCCGAAGGGCCTGTCTCTGCGCTGCGTCTCTAAACTAAACCTCGTGCGGGAGATGTGAGGAAGTTGTTTCCGCTTCGCCCGCAGGAACTGACGGGGAAGTTACCGAAGGAATACCCGCTGGATCCCGGACAGCTGCCGCCCGTGGTGCGCAGGCGTGTCGGTACCTCCTTCAAGCTGGACGAGCAGGCGATCACGGCCACGGGAGAGGTAACGAGAGCACAGCGTAAACTAGCACACCCACTCAGCCAGCCCCTCCCTGCTATCCCCCCTCCCCCCGCAGATCACGATCACGGCCACGGGAGAGGTAACGAGAGCACAGCGTAAACGAGCACGCCCGCTCGCCAGCCCCTCCCTGTTACCCCCCGCAGATCACGGCCACGGGAGAGGTAACGAGAGCACACCGCAAACGAGCAAGCCCGCTCAGCCCGCCCCTCCCTGCTATCTCCCCCCCCCTGCAGGACACTCCCTTCACATATATTGAATTTACAATTTAAATTTAGAATAGGTGGTGCAGCGGGTAGAGCTGCTGCCTCACAGCGCCAGAGACCCGGGTTCCATCCCGACTACGGGCGCTGTCTGTACTGAGTTTGTACGTTCTCCCCGTGACCTGTGTGGGTTTTCTCCAGGTGCTCCGGTCTCCTCCCACACTCCAAAGACGTGCAGGTTTGTAGGTTAATTGGCTTTGGTGTAAATGTAAACATTGTCCCCAGTGTGTGTGTAGGATGATGTTAGTGTGCAGGGATCGCTGGTCGGCGCGGACACGGGGAGCCGAAGGGCCTGTGTCCACGCTGCTGTAAACTAAACTAAAAACATCACCCTCACATTTCCCTGCCGTTCAGTCACTGCCTGGCACCAAAGAGACAAGATGGGCCTGATACCAGGGAACCGGGAGTCCATTCCTACACAGCATTGACTCAGTGCCTGCCCGCGCAAGGCCCACTTATACAACGACCTGCAATGCAGCAAGAACATCCTCAGTGGCTTCACGGGGGCAGTGTAAATAAACACCTGAACTTGGCCCAGACACAGGGCTGCCAACTGCCCCGTATTAGCCTGGACATCAGGTATTTTGGGCTAAATAGGTTTGTCCCGTATTAGTGCCGGGAGCGCTGTAGGCCCGGATGCTGTAGGCCCAGACAGTGTAGGCCTGGACGCTGTAGGCCCAGACAGTGTAGGCCCAGACAGTGTAGGCCCGGACGGTGTAGGCCTGGACGCTGTAGGCCCGGACACTATAGGCCCAGGCAGTGTAGGCCCGGACGGTGTAGGTCCGGACAGTGTAGGTCCGGACACTGTAGGCCCAGACAGTGTAGGCCCGGACGCTGTAGGCCCGGGCACTATAGGCCCAGGCAGTGTAGGCCTGGACACTATAGGCCCAGACAGTGTAGGCCCGGACACTATAGGCCCAGATAGTGTAGGTCCAGACAGTGGAGACCCGGATGCTGTAGGCCCGGACAGTGTAGGCCCGGACAGTGTAGGCCCGGACAGTGTAGGCCCGGACAGTGTAGGTCTGGACGGTGTAGGCCCGGACAGTGTAGGTCCGGAGGCCGCTGTAGGTCCGGACAGTCTGGGTCCAGAGGCCCGGGCGCCGCCTAACGGAGGTTGCGTAGCAACCCGCCTTCTGGCCCGGGCGGCCGCCATTGGTGGAGCGGGGACACGTGGCCACTGGCTGGGGTGAGGGCGCTGGGCGGTGATGTCAACTTGTCCCTTATTTGGGAGTGAGGAAGTTGGCAACCCCTAGCCAGACATGATATAAGGTCGGCTAATTGAAAGCCCAGTCACAGAGGGAGGTTTTACGGAAAGTCAGAAAGGATAGAGGGAGGTGGTGAGAGGAAAGGAGGGAGGAAGAGAGCTGGAAGGAGAGAGAGAGATTGATCTGTGTGGGAAGACATTACAGATGCTGGTAACTCTCATCGGAGACAGGAGGAGAACTTCTTCAAAGTAGGCATACCTAGTTTAGTTTAGTTTAGTTTAGAGATACAGTGCAGAAACAGGCCCTTCGGCCCACCAAGTCCGCGCCGACCAGCGATCCCCGCACATCAACACTATCCTACACACACTAGGGACAATTTACCATTGTTACCAAAGTCAATTAACCTACAAACCTGCACGTCTTTGGAGTGTGAGGGGAAACCGGAGCACCCGGAGAAAACCCACGCAGGTCACGGGGAGAATGTGCAAACTCCGTACAGACAGCACCCGTAGTCAGGATGGAACCCGGGTCTCTGGCGCTGTGAGGCAGCAGCTCTACCCGCTGCGCCACTCCAATGTGCATTAACTGGGAGGAACAGTATTGTATTGGGGCCGATTAACGCCATTGCAGGATCACATCAGGGGTGTGTGTGATGCTGAGGCTCTACGAGTTGCTGGTCGGGCCGCATTTGGAGCATTGTGAGCAGTTTTGGGCCCCATATCTGAGGAAGGATGTGCTGGCTCTGGAGTGGGTCCAGAGGAGGTTTACGAGAACGATCCCAGGAATGAGTGGGTTTCTTTAGTCAGAGGGTGGTGAATCTGTGGGATTCTTTGCCACAGACGGCTGTGGAGGCCACAAGTCAGTGGGTATATTTAAGGCAAAGATAGATAGATTCTTGATCAGTGCGGGTGTCAGGAGTTATGGGGAGAAGGCAGGAGAATGGGGTTAGGGGGGAGAGATAGATCAGCCATGAATGAATGACGGAGTAGACTTATCATATCATATCATATCATATACAGCCAGAAACAGGCCTTTTCGGCCCACCAAGTCCGTGCCGCCCAGCGATCCCCGTACATTAACACTATCCTACACCCACTAGGGACAATTTTTACATTTACCCAGCCAATTAACCTACATACCTGTACGTCTTTGGAGTGTGGGAGGAAACCGAAGATCTCGGAGAAAACACACGCAGGTCACGGGGAGAACGTACAAACTCCTTACAGTGCAGCACCCGTAGTCAGGATCGAACCTGAGTCTCCGGCGCTGCATTCGCTGTAAAGCAGCAACTCTACCGCTGCGCCACCGTGCCGACTTGATGGGCCGCAGGAAAAATGTTCCCAATGTTGGGGGAGTCCAGAACCAGGGGTCACAGTTTAAGAATAAGGGGTCGGCCATTTAGGACGGAGATGAGGAAAAACCTTTTCACCCGGAGAGTTGTGAATCTGTGGAATTCTCTGCCACAGAAGGTAGTGGAGGCCAATTCACTGGATGCTTTCAAGAGAAAGTTAGATTTACCTCTTGGGGCTAACGGAATCAAGGGATATGGGGAGAAAGCAGGGACGGGGTACTGATTGTGGATGATCAGCCACGATCACAATGAATGGCGGTGCTGGCTCGAAGGGCCAAATGGCCTCCTCCTGCACCTATGTTCTGTGTTTCTGTGAATGGGCTAATTGTGCTGTTGGAGCGTGTCAGTGGCCAGCCCCTGGGTGACCCGGGCGTTAGCTGTGGAGTGGGGCAAGGCTGTTACCTCGTCAGTGTGTTTGCATGTGTTGGCTGTGGTGTGGAAGCTGTTTGTTGTTACATTGCTCAGGACAATCAGCCACATGCCAGATCCATGGGTATTTTTAGACTCTGCCGTCTATTATGCAAAGTCTCGAATACCAGGACAGATTGTTTTTGTAGGAAAACGAAACGGCTTTCAGCAAAGCTGCAGCCCCACGCAGTGCATCTCCGACCGAGATTTGCTGCTCAGACCCGTACAGACAGCATCCCGCGGTCAGGATGGAACCTGGCGCTACGAGGCAGCAACACTACCACCGTGCCACTCGTGTGCGAGTCTAGACTTCCCCCTCTGCTATCTACTGGCTTGTCTTTACATCTGAATATTTATCCCAGCACGTTGGCGCAGCGGGTAGAGCTGCTGCCTCACAGCGCCAGAGACCCGGGTTCCATCCTGACCACGGGTGCTGTCTGTACGGAGTTTGCACGTTCACCCCGTGGGTTTTCTCCGGGCGCTCCGGTTTCCTCCCAAACTCCAAAGACGTGCAGGTTTGTAGGTTAATTGGCTTTGGTGTAAATGTAAATTGTCCCTAGTGTGTGTAGGATAGTGTTAGTGTGCGGGGATCGATGGGCGGGGCAGACTCGGATGGGCAGAAGGGCCTGTTTCTGCGCTGTACCTCTAGTTGGTAAAGTCCTGTCTGCCCCGGTTGAATCAACTGGGATTACAGGATGGGCTCCTGAACCTTATCTCCGACTGATTTACAAACAACCTCGTCAGGGAAAAGCAACGCTCTGTGAATCCTTTGTCTGCGTGCAGGCATATTATAATAATAATAATAATAATAATGCATTTTATTTATATAGCGCTTTTCATATACTCAAAGACGCTTTACAGAGATGTGCAGTTTAAATTGGTATCATGGTCTGCACAGACATTGTGGGCCGAATGGCCTGTTTCCCTGTGCTATATCGCTCCATGTAAGAGAAAAAACTGCAGTTGCTGGTTAAAATCGAAGGTAGTATCTCTAAACTAAACATAGAACAATATAGGTAGACACAAAATGCTGGAGTAACTCAGCGGGTCAGGCAGCATCTCTGGAGAGAAGGAATGGGTGACGTTTCTCTCCCAGTAGAGTCTGAAGAAGGGTCTCAACCCAAAACGTCACCCATTCCTTCTCTCCCGAGATGCTGCCTGACCCGCTGAGTTACTCCAGCATTTTGCGTCTACCTATATTGTTCTATGTTTAGTTTAGAGATACAGCGTGGAAAAGGGCCCTTCGGCCCATCGAGTTCACACTGTATGTTGAAAGGCTGGAGCGATTGGGCTAGTATACACTGGAATTTAGAAGGATGAGGGGGGATATTAGATAATTAGGGGACTGGACACATTAGAGGCAGGAAACATGTTCCCAATGTTGGGGGAGTCCAGAACAAGGGGCCACAGTTTAAGAATAAGGGGTAGGCCATTTAGAACGGAGATGAGGAAAAACTTTTTCAGTCAGAGAGTTGTGAATCTGTGGAATTCTCTGCCTCAGAAGGCAGTGGAGGCCAATTCTCTGAATACATTCAAGAGAGAGCTAGATAGAGCTCTTAAGGATAGCGGAGTGAGGGGGTATGGGGAGAAGGCAGGAACGGGGTACTGATTGAGAGTGATCAGCCATGATCGCATTGAATGGCGGTGCTGGCTCGAAGGGCTGAATGGCCTACTCCTGCACCTATTGTCTATTGTCCATCAATTGTGGTGGGGGTCTGGAACGTGCTGCCAGGGGTGGGGGTAGAGACAGATACGATAGTGGTGTTTAAGAGGCTTTTAGACAGACACATGGATATGGAGGGAATGGAGGGACATGGATCACGTGCAGGCGGAGGGGATCCGTTTAACTTGGCATTGTGTCCAGCATGGACATTGTGGGCCGAAGGGCCTGTTCCTGTGCTGTGCTGTTCCATGTTCTGCAAACTCCTGGAGGCTGTCAGTATAATTGCTTTCAACTGCGCTCGTTAATCGTAACTCTGATTACAACACAATTTCTATCTGATTATCGGTCCTGGGGGGAATGGAAGCCCTTTGCTGTGCAGGATTCTGACACTTAAAGATTAAATGGTTCTTGTGGGAGAAGTGGGACCAGACGAGGTGTATTTACATTCGACTAATTAAATAAATCTGGGTTTGGAAACCAGCATTGGTAATTATACTCTGCTTCAGAGCTGACAATGTTCCTTCCTTACACACTTAGGCAAGTGTGCAACCCCCCTCTTAGAGTGGCAGAAACAAGCCCTGCGCTCACCTCTCACCCCCCCCCCTCTGGGCAGCACTCCCCCCCCCCTCTGGGCAGCACTCCCCCCTCCCCTCCATCTGTCCTTTCCCCCCTCCCCCCCTTTCCCCCCTCCTCCATCCGCCCCCCCCCCCCCCCCTCTGGGCAGCACCCCCCCCTTTCCCTCCTCCTCCATCTCCCCTGCCCCCCCAGACTGAGCGTTCCGTGTTGCTGTAGGAGCAGGAGGTGGAGCGACTGGAGCGGGAGTTTTCCATCCAATCCCAGATCACGGAGGCGGCGCGGCGCTTGGCCAGCGACCCCAGCCTCAACAAGAAGATGAAGAAACAACGCAAGATGTCCTACCTCAACGCCCTGCAGAAGCTGCAGCTCATCGAGAACTCCATCAACCAGCACCGCGTCAAGTCGGGCAAGAAGCCCACGCAGCGAGCTTCCCTCATCATCGAGGGTGAGTCACCCACCGCACCGCTCCACACCGACCACCCGGACCACCCCGGACCGCCCACACTGACCGCCCCGCACTGACCGCACCGGCCCGCACTGACCGCACCGGCCCGCACTGACCGCACCGGCCCGCACTGACCGCTGCGCGACAGAAACAGCCATGGAGGCAGAGTCACGGTCACATAGACACAGAGACACAGAGGCACAGAGGCACAGAGGCACAGAGGCACAGAGGCACAGAGGCACAGGGACACAGGGACACAGGGACACAGAGACACAGAGACACAGAGACACAGAGACACAGAGACACAGAGACACAGAGACACAGAGACGTGCAGCGTAGGTTCACTAGGTTAATTCCCGGAATGGCGGGACTGTCGTATGTTGAAAGGCTGGAGCAATTAGGCTTGTATACACTGGAATTTAGAAGGATGAGGGGAGAACTTTTTGAAACATATAAGATAATTAGGGGATTGGACACATTAGAGGCAGGAAACATGTTCCCAATGTTGGGGGAGTCCAGAACAAGGGGCCACAGTTTAAGAATAAGGGGTAGGCCATTTAGAACGGAGATGAGGAAGAACTTTTTCAGTCAGAGAGTGGTGAAGGTGTGGAATTCTCTGCCTCAGAAGGCAGTGGAGGCCAGTTCGTTGGATGCTTTCAAGAAAGAGCTGGATAGAGCTCTTAAGGATAGCGGAGTGAGGGGGTATGGGGAGAAGGCAGGAACGGGGTACTGATTGAGAGTGATCAGCCATGATCGCATTGAATGGCGGTGCTGGCTCGAAGGGCTGAATGGCCTCCTCCTGCACCTATTGTCTATTGTCTATTGAGACACAGAGACACAGAGACACAGAGTCACAGAGTCACAGAGACACAGAGACACAGAGACACAGAGACACAGAGACACAGAGACATCGTCATAGAGTTAGAGGCTCACACAGTCGCAGAGTCATTGTTACAAAGTTAGAGACTCCTAGAGTCACAGTCATAGACTCACACAGCATGGAAACAGGCCCTTCGGCCCAACTTGCCTGCACCAACCAACAAGTCCCAGTTACACGAGTCCCACCTGCCCACGTTTGGCCCATATCCCTCTAAACCTGTCCTGTCCATGTACCCGTGTTTCTTAAGCGTTGCGATAGTCCCTGCTTCAACGACCCCCTCTGGCAGCTCGTTCCATACACCCACCGCCTGACTACGGGTGCTGTCTGTATGGAGTTTGTACGTTCTCCTCGTGAGCTGCGTGGGTTTTCTCCAGGTGTTCCGGTCTCCTCCCACACTCCAAAAACGTGCAGGTTTATAGGATAATTGGCCTAGGTAAACTGGTAAACTGTTCCTCGTGCGTGTAGGACAGTGTTAGTGTGCAGGGATCGCTGGTCGGCCCGGACTCGGGGGGGGGGGGGGCAGAAGGGCCTGTTTCTGTGCTGTATCTCTAACCTAAACTTTTGATGCTCTCTCCACAGAGGCAAACATTGGTTCAGAGGACAGCTCGCTGTCGGACGCCCTGGTTCTGGAGGACGGTGAGTACCGCGGTAACTGGCGGGACAGGAGTCACTCTCTGCGTGGTGGAACCAACAAGACCCATGAAAGAACGGGTCGACCGGGCTTGTACTCACTGGAGTTTAGAAAGATGAGAGGGGATCTTATAGAAACATATAACATTCTCAAGGGATTGGACGGGCTAGATGCAGGAAACATGTTCCCGATGTTGGGGGAGTCCAGAACCAGGGGCCACAGTTTAAGAATAAGGGGTCGGTCATTTAGGACTGAGATGAGGAAAAACGTTTTCGCCCAGAGAGTTGTGAATCTGTGGGATTCTCTGCCACAGAAGGCAGTGGAGGCCAATTCACTGGATATTTTCAAGAGAGAGTTGGATTTAGCTCTTAGGGCTAACGGAATCAAGGGATGTGGGGAGAAAGCAGGAACGGGGAACTGATTGTGGATGATCAGCCATGATTATATTGAATGGCGGTGCTGGCTCGAAGGGCCGAATGGCCTCCTGCTGCACCTATTTTCTATGTTTCTAAAACAGACTGTGCACATAGTTCACCTGATCTGCAGATTTATCGGGTCATGTTTATCCGTCTACTTGCAAGGATCGCCCAGAACCCATCTTCAATGTTTCTTGTAGATAGACAGAAAATGCTGGAGTAACTCAGTGGGTCAGGCAGCATCTGTGGGGAACATGGATAGGTGACGTTTCACAGAGTGCTGGAGTAACTCAGCGGGTCGGGCAGCATCTGTGGAGAGAAGGAATGGGTGGCGTTTCAGGTCGAGACCCTTCTAGGATGGTTTCCAGAGATGCTGCCTGTCCCACTGAGTTACTCCAGCATTTTGTGTCCATCTTCGGTGTGAATTGGCATCTGCATTTCCCTCCTACACATTTTGTCCCCTTTGATCTCTTGTTTTCACACCTTACCCTTCCATATCTCTGTGTCTCCCTGACTCTCAGTCCGAAGAAGGGTCTCGACCCGAAACATCACCCATTCCTTCCTTTCAGAGATGCTGCCTGACCCGCTGAGTTACTCCAGCACTCTGTGTCTCTCTTCAGTGTAAACCGGCATCTGCAGTTCCATCATACGCTAGATAACGTACGAGGATGTTGCCAGGACTAGAGGGTGTGAGCTACAGGGAGAGGTTGAGCAGGCTGGGACTCTATTCCATGGAGCACAGGAGGATGAGGGGAGACCTTATAGAGGTGTACAAAATCATGAGAGGAATAAATCGGGTAGATGCACAGAGTCTCTTGCCCAGAGTAGGGGAATCGAGGACCAGAGGACATAGGTTTAAGGTGAAGGAGAAAATATGTAATAGGTAACTTTTTCACATAAAGGGTGGTGGGTGTATGGAACAAGCTGCCAGAGGAGGTAGTTGAGGCTGGGACTAATCCAACATTTAGAAAACATTTAGACAGGTACATGGATAGGACAGGTTTGGAGGGATATGGACCAAACGTGTGCAGGTGGGACTAGTGTAGATGGGACATGTTGGTCGGTGTGGGCAAATTGGGCTGAAGGTCCCGTTTCTACGCTGTGTGACTCTGTTACTATAAAGAGGAGGCCAAACTGAGGTGAGGAAAATACTTTTTCACCCAGAGAGTTGTGAATTTGTGGAATTCTCTGCCACAGGGGCAGTGGAGGCCGATTCACTGGATGGATTTAAAACAGAGTTAGATAGAGCTCTAGGGGCTAGCGGAATCAAGGGGTATGGGGAGAAGGCAGGCACGGGTTACTGATTGTGGATGATCAGCCATGATCACAATGAATGGCGGTGCGTACAGGCGCGACGGGCCGAGTGGCCTCCTCCTGCACCTGTTGTCTGTGTATCTGTGACTCTTGTGCGCTTGTGTTTTGCAGAGGACTGTCCGGTGTCGGGGGTCTCGTCTCCCGTGCAGTCCCCGCACAAGGCCCTCCCCCCCCGCCCACCGTCCCACCAGCGCCCTGTGCCACCCCAGTCGCTGGACGGTCTGCGGCAGCTCCACCATCACCACGCCAACTACGACCGCTCGCCCATCAAGCCCAAGATGTGGAAGGAGTCGTCGCTGGACGAGCCGTACGAGAAGGTGAAGAAACGGAGCTCCCACAACCACTCCAGGTCAGTGGAGCACGGACAAACACGGACGCTCACTGTTCACACCTTCATTACGGGCGGCACAGTGGTGCAGCGGGTAGAGCCGCTGCCTCACGGCGCCACAGACCCGGGTTCCATCCTGACCACCGGTGCTGTCTGCACGGAGTTTGCATGTTCTCCCCGTGACCTGCGTGGGTTTTCTCCGGGCGCTCCGGTTTCCTCCCACACTCCAAAGACGTGCAGGTTTGTAGGTTAATTAACTTAGAATAATCAAGAATCTATCTATCTCTGCCTTAAAAATACCCACTGACTTGTGGCCTCCACAGCCGTCTGTGGTAATGAATCCCACAGATTCACCGCCCTCTGGCTAAAGAAATTCCTCCTCATCTCCTTCCTAAAGGAACGTCCTTTAATTCTGAGGCTGTGAGGCAGCAACTCTGCCCACTGCGCCAACGTGCCACCCTCTGAGGTGAAATGATTGATCGATTGGTTGATTGATTGATTGGTTGGTTGGTTGGATGGTTGGTTGATTGATTGGTTGGTTGATTGGTTGGTTGATTGATTGATTGATTAGCTGATTGGGTGATTGATCAATTGATTGATTGGTTGGTCAATTGATTGATTGGTTGGTCAATTGATTGATTGGTTGGTCGGTTGATTGATTGGCTGATAGGTCGATTGGTTGGTTGGTTGATTGATTGGCTAGTGGTTTGTTTGGTTGGTCGATGGATGGATGGATGGATGGATGGTCCCAGCCATGTGTGACAGGTTGGCGTGGCCGTGGGTGGTTGAATAATCAGCGTTGTTTGTGTTCTTCAGCCTGGCCAGTGGGCACGCACGCTTCCCCAGCGTGGGGAGCTGTGCGGAGACGGGGGCCGGAGGGTCACTACAGAGCAGTCCTGTCAGAGGAGGCCGGCACTGGAACTGTGCGCAGGCCAGCATGCCGTCGACACCTGACCTCCGTGTACGCAGCCCGCTCTTCACGCACTCCGCCCGGTAAGTCAACGGCACGATTGTTCAAACGGGTAGGAAGGAACAGCAGACGCTAGGCCGGAGTAACTCAGCGGGTCAGGCAGCATCTGTGGAGAACATGGATAAGGTGACGTTTCACAGAGTGCTGGAGTAACTCAGTGGGTCAGGCAGCATCTGTGGAGAACATGGATAAGGTGACGTTTCACAGAGTGCTGGAGTAACTCAGCGGGTCAGGCAGCATCTGTGGAGAACATGGATAGGTGACGTTTCGGGTCGAGACCCTTCTCCAGACAGGGAGTTAGGGAGATAGACTCTCAGTCTGAAGAAGGGTCTCGACCCGAGACGTCACCTATCCATGTTCTCCACAGATGCTGCCTGACCCACTGACTTACTCCAGCACTCTGTGTCTATCTTCTGCAAAATAGTTGAGTTGAGTTTAGTTTATTGTCACGTGTACCGAGGTACAGTGAGATCTTTAGTTGCGCGCTAACCAGTCAGCGGAAAGACAATACACGATTACAATCGAGCCGTCCACAGTGAACAGATACAGGATAAAGGGGATAACGTTCAGTGCAAGGTAAAGTCCAGAAACGTCTGATCAAAGACAGTCCAAAGGTCTCCAATGAGGTAGATACTAGCTGAATACTGCTCTGTGGTACGATGGTTTAGTTGCCTGAATTAGTCTACATGTTTATCTCAGATACTGAACAAAAGTAATCAGTTGTGTAAGGGCATTAAAGGTTATGGGGAGAAGGCAGGAGAATGGGGTTGGGAGGGAGAGATAGATCAGCCATGATTGAACAGCAGAGTTGAGTCTAGGAGCAAAGAGGTCCTTCTGCAGTTGTACAGGGCCCTAGTGAGACCGCACCTGGAGTACTGTGTGCAGTTGTACAGGGCCCTAGTGAGACCGCACCTGGAGTACTGTGTGCAGTTGTACAGGGCCCTAGTGAGACCGCACCTGGAGTACTGTGTGCAGTTGTACAGGGCCCTAGTGAGACCGCACCTGGAGTACTGTGTGCAGTTTTGGTCTCCAAATTTGAGGAAGGATATTCTTGCTATTGAGGGCGTGCAGCGTAGGTTTACTAGGTTAATTCCCGGAATGGCGGGACTGTCATATGTTGAAAGACTGGAGCGACTAGGCTTGTATACACTGGAATTTAGAAGGATGAGAGGGGATCTTATCAAAACGTATAAGATTATTAAGGGGTTGGACACGTTAGAGGCAGCAAAAACATGTTCCCAATGTTGGGGGAGTCCAGAACCAGGGGCCACAGTTTAAGAATAAGGGGTAGGCCATTTAGAACGGAGAAGAGGAAAAACTTTTTCAGTCAGAGAGTTGTGAATCTGTGGAATTCTCTGCCTCAGAAGGCAGTGGAGGCCAATTCTCTGAATGCATTCAAGAGAGAGCTAGATAGAGCTCTTAAGGATAGCGGAGTCAGGGGGTATGGGGAGAAGGCAGGAACGGGGTACTGATTGAGAATGATCAGCCATGATCACATTGAATGGTGGTGCTGGCTCGAAGGGCCGAATGGCCTCCTCCTGCACCTATTGTCTATAGTAGACTAGATGGGCCGAATGGCCTAATTCTGCTCCTATCACCGATGGTCATATTTATCTTGGAAACTGAATAAAAATATTGGAAAACCGAAATGTAACGAGGAAAGTGTGTAAAAATGCATGCTGAACAGATAGAAACATAGACAATAGGTGCAGGAGGAGGCCACTCGGCCCTTCGAGCCTGTACGCACCACCATTCATTGTGATCATGGCTGATCATCCATATCCCTTGATTCCACTAGCCCCTAGAGCTCTATCTTGGGTGTTTTTTTAATTTATTGTTTTAAAAATTGTATTGAACTTTATTTAGTTTGTGGCGTTATATCTGAGCCCTGTGTTTTCAGACTGGCATTACCACTGCAAGTAAGAAAGTGACTGTTCTGTTGTTGGTGCGTGTGACAATGACACTCTCAAAGACCTTCTAACTCTCTGCATTAATTACCCGGTGTGTGTTATAGAGTCACAGAGTGATACATTGTGGAAACAGGCCCTTCAGCCCAACTTGTCCACACCGACCAACATGTCCCAGCTACATTAGTCCCACCTGCCCACATTTGACCCATATCCCTCCAAACCTGCCCTATCCATGTACCTGTCCAAATGTCTCTTAAACGTTGGGATAGTCCCAGCCTCAACTACCTCCTCTGGCAGCTCGTTCCACAAACCCACCACCCTCTGTGTGGAATTCATTTGTTCTGTTATGGCGACATATGAAAATGAAACACTCCTCAGGCTTTGTCCCGCCCCCACCTCACTGCTCCAGCTCCCCCCCCCCCCCACCTCACTGCTCCAGCTCCCCCCCCCCCCACCTCACTGCCCCAGCTCCCCCCCCCCCACCTCACTGCTCCAGCTCCCCCCCCCCCCACCTCACTGCTCCAGCTCCCCCCCCCCCCACCTCACTGCTCCACCTCCCCCCCCCCCCACCTCACTGCTCCAGCTCCCCCCCCCCCACCTCACTGCCCCCAGCTCCCCCCCACCTCACTGCTCCAGCTCCCCCCCCCCCACCTCACTGCTCCAGCTCCACCCCCACCTCACTGCTCCAGCTCCCCCCTCTCCATCAGTCTGAAGAAGGGTTCCGACCCGAAACATCATTTATCCATCCCCTCCGCAGATGCTGCCTGACCCGCTGAGTTCCTCCAGCACTTTCTGTTTTGCTGCATCTATTAAATTTGTCCCCTCACACTAACACTATCCTACACACGCGGCACAATTCACAATTATACCCAGCCAGTTCACCAACAAACCTGTGCCCGGGGGTTACGGAAGCGTTTAAGGAAGTTTAAGGAAGAGATGTACCCTAGTTATGGAAGGGCGGTTCGGAAGGCTGGTCGGGGAGGGGAGTGGAGGGGAGGGGAGGGGAGGGGAGTGGAGGGGAGGGGGGAGGGGAGGAGAGGAGAGGAGAGTGGAGGGGAGGGGAGGGGAGGGGAGGGGAGGGGAGTGGAGGGGAAGTGGGGGGAAGTGGGGGAGGGGAGTGGGGGAGGGGAGAGGAGAGGGCGGGGAATGGAAGGGGGAGGGGAGGGTTGGAGGGGTGTGGGGGAGGGGAGGGGGAGGTGAGGTGAGTGGAGGAGAGGGGCGGGGAGGGGAGGGGAGTGGGGGAGGGGAGAGGAGAGGGCGGGGAGTGAAGAGGGGAGGGGAGGGGTGGAGGTGGGAAGGGTGTGGGGGAGGGGAGGGGGGAGGTGAGTGGAGGAGAGGGGCGGGCAGGGGGGAGGGGAGGGGGGTGGTGGAGGGGGGGAAGTGGGGGGGATGGGAGGGGAGGAGGGTGTGGGTCCTGGTGGCCATGTTATTAATACGTTGCCGTTGTCGTTGTAGGTCGGTGGATCTCAGCCCGTCACGGCTGCACAGTTTGTCACAACATTTCCGGCACCGTAGCTCCAGCCTGGAGTCGCAGGGCAAGCTGGGGGTGAGCAGTCACGAGCCAGGTAGCCCGCCAGGCTTCTACACTCCGGGGACACGTAGCAGCAACGGCTCAGACCCGCTGGACGACTGCTCGTCCTGCACCAGCCACTCCAGCTCGGAGCAGTACTACCCGGCGCAGGGCCACGCCAACTACCGCACGCTGGCCGAGGACTCCCCCTGCAAGGCTCGCGAGAGGCAGAGGCATCGGTCTACGGGCAACCTGGGCTCCACCAACTCCGGCAGCATGCCCAACCTGGCGGGCAAGGGCGGCGTGGGCGTTGGCGTGGGCGTGGGCGGCGCGGGCAATGGCGGCGTGTACCTGCACAGCCAGAGCCAGCCCTCCTCCCAGTACCGGATCAAGGAGTACCCGCTGTACGTGGAGGGCAGCCCCACGCCAGTGGTGGTCCGCAGCCTGGAGAGTGACCAGGAGGGGCACTACAGTGTCAAGGCCCAGTTTAAAACCTCCAACTCCTACACAGCGGGCGGCCTGTACAAGGACACGTGGAGGGCCGAGGAGGGCGAGGGGGTGAGGATCATGCCCTCACGCTCGCTCATTGTACGGACTCCCACCCTGGCCAAGGAGCAGGCGGAGGGAAGCACAAACAGGACTGCCCTGTCCGACGAGCTGAGGTTGTGGTACGAGAGGTCGTCGGCCACCCTGAGGGATCATCACAGACTCTCGCACTCCAGCACAGAGTCATCGGAGCACAGCGCACCCTACCCCCCAACACCCAGTCCCCACCCCACTCACGCCAAACTGCCCCGGCCCCCACACTCCCCCAAACCAACACTGGCTGTCCCAGGTAAGCAACGTACACCTGTCCCATCACCTGGGGCCACTTCAGTGCACCGAACCTTACTTTAGCTTACTTTAGTTTCGTTTACTTTAGTTTTGTTTTGTTTAGTTTATTATAATTGAGTTTATTGTAGTTTAAGAAAATAACTGCAGATGCTGGTACAAATCGAAGGTATTTATTTCACAAAATGCTGGAGTAACTCAGCGGGTCAGGCAGCATCTCGGGAGAGAAGGAATGGGTGACGTTTCAGGTCGAGACCCTTCTTCAGACTGATGTAGTTTAGTTAAACTACTATTGTAATTTAGTTAAGTTCAGTTTACTTTAATTCACTTTTGTTTAGTTTACCTTAGTTTATCATTGCTTACTTTAGCTTACTCTAGTATATTTACTTTACCTTAGTTTAGTTTAGTTTACCTTCATGTACTTTAGATTAGTTTACTTTAATTGATTTTAGTTTAGAGATACAGCACGGAAACAGGCCCTTCGGCCCATCGGGTCCGTGCCGCCCAGCGATCCCCTCACACTAACACTATCCTACACACACTGGGGGCAATTTACAATGTGCGGAAAGGAACAGCAGATGTTGGTTTACACCGAAGATAGACACAAAATGCTGGAGTAACTCAGCGGGTCAGTCAGCATCTGTGGAGAGAAGGAATGGGTGATTCAACTTCAAACAGAAGAAGGGTCTCGAGAGATGCTGCCTGTCCCGCTGACTGACTCCGGCATTCTGTATCTATCTTAGGGACTATTTACAATTTTATCGAACCCAATTAACCTCCAAACCTGTATGGCTTTGGAGTGTGGGAGGAAACCAGAGCACCCGGAGAAAACCCACGCAGGTCACGGGGAGAACGTGCAAACTCCGTACAGTCAGCACCCGTAGTCGGGATGGAACCCGGGTCTCTGGCGCCATGAGGCAGCAGCTCTACCCGCTGCGTCACCCTGCTGGCCCAAATTCATGATGGCATTGTTGTTCCTCATCAGCCTGAGGACGTTGGGAGAGATTAGAGCAGGGGCTTATTTCCCAATGACCAGGGGGAGAGGGGGCGGCCGTTGGCGAAACACAGAACTGCAGATGCTGGCATCTTGGGCAAATCACAAAGTGCTGGAGGAACTCCTGTAGAGGGTTGCCACATCATGGCAAGGATGTAGAGGCTTTGGAGAGAGTGCAGGGGAGGTTCACCAGGATTAGTCCCAGGTTAGATTTCAGCCACAGGAAGAGGTTAGAAAAACCTGGAGTGTTTTCTCTGGAGGTTGAGGGGAGACATGATGGAAGTGTATCGATTTATGCGAAGCACAGATAGGGTAGACAGTCAGAACCTTTTTCTCCAAGGTGGAGGTGTCAAAGATTAGTGAGCATAGTTTAACGCGAGTGGGGCAAGGTTTAAAGGAGATGTGTGGGGGCAGGTTTGTTCCACAGAGGGGGGTGGGGGCCTGGAACGTGCTGCCAGGGGTGGGGGTGGAGGCAGATACGATAGTGGTGTTAAATAGATATGCAGGGAATGGAGGGACATGGATCACGTGCAGGCAGACGAGATTAGTTTAACTTGGTATCATGTCCAGCACAGACATTGTGGGCCGAAGGGCCTGTTCCTGTTCTGGTCTGGTCTATGTTCTGTGAAAGGAACAATGTGATAACAAGGAACTGTAGATGCCGGTTTACCAACGAAAGACACAGAGTGCTGGAGTAACTCAGCGGGTCAGGCAGCATCTGTGGAGATCGTGGATAGGTGACGTTTCACAGAGTGCTGGAGTAACTCAGTGGGTCAGGCAGCATCTGTGGAGAACGTGGATATCATGTCAGGACCCTTCTTCAGACTGTATGTTGGGGTGTGGGGGGTGTGGGAAAGAAAGCTGGAAAAGAGGAGGGGCAGACAGAGCAGGTGGACACAGGCAAGGGGGTTCTTTGACAGGCAGATTAATGGACAAAGATTTGGCTTTACCTTGCACCAAATGTATCTGTACACTGTGAACGGCCCGATTGTAATCATGTATTGTCTTTGCGCAGACTGGTTAGCGCACACAACAAATGCTTTGAGGGGGTGGGGGAGGGGAAAGAGGACGGTGGGGGGGGGGGTCTTGAGGGGGAGGGGGGCTGTTTGTGGGTCAGTTATCTCAGGTTGGAGAATTCAGCATTCACACCATTGGGCTGCAAGATGCCAAGTGAAATAAGAGAGAAGGATGTGGAGAGGATGTTCCCACTAGTGGGAGAGTCTAGGACCAGAGGGCACAGCCTCAGAATTAAAGGACGTCACTTTAGGAAGGAGATGAGGAGGAATTTCTTTAGTCAGAGGGATGGAATTCAGAATCTGTGGAATTCATTGCCACAGACGGCTGTGGAAACCAAGTCAGTGGATATTTTTAAGACAGAGATAGATATTCTTGATTAGTGCGGGTGTCAGGGGTTATGGGGAGAAGGCAGGAGAATGGGGTTGAGAGGGAATGATAGGTCAGCCGTGATTGAATGGCGGGGTAGACTTGATGGGCCGAGTGGCCTAATTCATCAGTCCCATCGTCTACCACGCTGTCTGTGTGGAGTTTGTACGTTCTCCCCGTGACCTGCGTGGGTTTTCCTCGAGATCTTCGGTTTCCTCCCACACTCTAAAGTATGTAGGTTAATTGGCTTGGTTAAAATGTAGGATAGTGCGGGGATCGCTGGTCGGCTTAGACTCGGTGGGCCGAAGGACTTGTTTCTGTGCTGTATCTCCAAACTAAACTAAACGAAACTGGTCCTGTGACTTATAAACATAATGAGCAATGTTTTCTTAAGGCCCCTGAGAGGGGAAGGCAGTGAACCAAGGGGTTTTTAATCAATTCTTGACGGCGAGACAAGAAATAACAATAAACGGCAGCTCGGACAATTGGTAGTTCCCCTGGTCTGATGTTATGAATCCGAGATTAGACTGAAGAAGGGTCTCGACCCGAAACGTCACCCATTCCTTCTCTCCAGAGATGCTGCCTGTCCCCCTGAGTCACTCCAGCGTTTTTGTGTCTGTCTTCAGTTTAATCCGGCATCTGCAGTTCCTTCCTACACAATGAAACCAAGAGACGGTTTCCGTCTAAGATCAACGTGTAACATGAATGACAATTGGGATTTATCGTGCTTTCAACTTTGATGAAAATGCCACCTGATCCTTTAACTCATTTCCCTTCTCCAGTTCAGTTTATTGTCACGTGTACCGAGGTACAGTGAAAAGCTTTTGTTGCGCGCTAACCAGTCAGCGGAAAGACAATACATGATTACAATCGAGCCGTCCACAGTGAACAGATACAGGATAAGGGAATAACGTTCAGTGCAAGGTAAAGACAGTAAAGTCCGATCACGGATAGTCCGAGGGTCACCAATGAGGTAGATAGTAGTTCAGCACTGCTCTCTGGTTGTGGTAGGATGGTTCAGTTGCCTGATAACAGCCGGGAAGAAACTGTCCCTGAATCTGGAGGTGTGCGTTTTCACACTTCTGTACCTCTTGCCCGGTGGGAGAGGGGAGAAGAGGGAGTGGCCGGGGTGAGACTGGTCCTTGATTATGCTGAAGATAGACACAAAAAGCTGGAGTAACTCAGCGGATCAGGCAGCATCTGTGGAGAACATTGATAGGTGACGTTTCACAGAGTGCTGGAGTAACTCAGCAGCTCTGGAGAGAAGGAATGGGTGGCGTTTCGGGTCGAGACCCTTCTTCAGACTTCAGGTTATGCTGAGGCAGCGTGAGGTGTAGATGGGGTCAGTCCTCAGCCGCATCCTGCAGTTACAAACAGTTTCTGCTCCAGGTTTGCTGCATTTCCTGCACCAAGTAATTTCCTGTCAACAGCAGATAAAGTCATGTGACATTCCTTCTGACCTGCCTCACAAGATAACATAGAAAACCACCAGAATAGATTGAGACCACTGTGAGTTTTCCTTAAGTTACGAAAGGACTTATGTTGTCAAGCTGGAAAGGGCATGGAGAAACGTGTAGGAAGGAACTGCAGATGCTGGTTTAAACTGAAGATAGACACAGAGTGCTGGAGTAACTCAGCGGGTCAGGCAGCATCTCTGGAGAACATGGATAGGTGACGTTTCACTGAGTGCTGGAGTAACTCAGCGGGTCAGGCAGCTTCTCAGGAGAGAAGGAATGGGTGACGTTTCGGGTCGAGACCCTTCAGCCTGAATGCTTTGGAATGTAGTTACAAAAGAAAGCCATCTTTGTAAAGAATAATGTAAGGAAGTGGTTTACGGGCACTATTATACTATTGGAATTACAATGTACAGTGCAGGAAATCAACAGCACATGGAAAGGAATGAAGGTTTTGGATGTCAGGAAGATTGTTTGACGCTGCTGGGGTATGTCAGAGGCAACAGACGCTCAGTCTGAGCCCAGTGTCTGACCTCACTCCCAACAACAATGGGCCTGACTTTGCAAACGCATTTTGCCAACTGGCTGGAATCTTCCTTTGTGAGGCTGATCCTAAATATAAACGATGAGTCAGGCTTTCTCAGAAGTCAAAGGTAGACACAAAATGCTGGAGTAACTCTGGGTCAGGCAGCATCTCTGGAGAGAGGGAATGGGTGACCCATCTTCTGATTGAACTCAGACTTTGGTTTGAAGAAGGGTCCCAACCCGAAACGTCACCCATTCCTTCTCTCCAGAGATGCTGCCTGTCCCGCTGAGTTACTCCAGCATTGTGTGTCTATCTTCGGTTTAAAACCAGTTCCTTCCTGTAAGGGAATAACGTTTAGTGCAAGGTAAAGCCGGCAAAGTCCGATCAAGGATAATCCGATAGGTTTTCAGGACCGCAACGAGCATTTTATGTGGGAATCTGAAAGCAGGAACGGGGTACTGATTGTGGATGATCAGCCATAGAAACATAGAAACATAAAAAATAGGTGCAGGAGGTGGCCATTCGGCCCTTCGAGCCAGCACCGCCATTCATTGTGATCATGGCTGATCATCCCCAATCAATAACCTGTGCCTGCCTTCTCCCCATATCCCTTGACTCCACCACCCCCTAGAGCTCTATCTAACTCATCATCATATTACATTTTATTTGATGTGGCTGTGTGTCTTGTGGTTTTTCACTCAGCCTGGCTGTATGGTGACTCAAATTTCACTGTACCTTAAATGGCACATTTTTAAAAGATTTTTTTAGAGATACAGTGCAGAAACAGGCCCTTCGGCCCACCGGGTCCGTGCCGCCCAGCGATCCCCGCACACTAACTGTCCTACACCCACTAGGGACAATTTTTACATTTACCCAGCAAATTAACCTACAAACCTGCACGTCTTTGGAGACGTACATGTGGCAATAAATTGATCTTGAAATCTTGACTGTTGAATGGCTGGCAGGGCCACAGGGCCACAGGGCCTACCTACTCCTGCACCTATTGTCGATGTTTCTCTCTGTGCCTGATCTCCGTCGTGTGGTTTGTTTCTCTCGAGCAGCCTCTCCCCTCAGCCAGAGGAGCACAAAGCAGCCGGCCGAGATCTCCACACCCTCCCCATCCAACAGCCCGCAACACATCGCCAGCTGGCACAGCGGGTAAGTCACCGTCTCTCTGCCCGCCCTCATTACCCGCAGAGAGCTCCAGTCTTGTTTAGTTCCACGTGGTTTTGTTCACTTCCCTGTGGTTTAAGTGTTTTATCATCAGATGTCCCAGGGTGTGTGTGTCAGGGGGTTATGGGGAGAAGGCAGGAGAATGGGGTTAGGAGGGAGGGGTAGATCAGCCATGATTGAATGGCGGAGTGGGCTTGATGGGCCGAATGGCCTAATTCTGCTCCTATTCCATATGACCTGATAGAACAATGACATTCTCACAGTGCAGTATAACAGAATGTGTGAACATAGTACATAGTACACAGGATAATAAACGGGAGGGAAAAACGTTCAGTGTGTGTATATATACACACACACACACACACACACACACACACACACATATATATATATATATACATGGACATGCACACACACACACACACACACACACACAGACACACAAAACAAACAATAATAGTCTATGTAGTTCGGAGCTTATTTGAGGTTGCAGCGTTCAACAGCCTGATGGTTGCTGGGAAAAAGCTGTTCTTGAACCTGGAGGTCACGGTTTTCAGGCTCCTGTACCTTCTTCCCCATGGTAGCAGCGAGATAGGAGTGTGGCCAGGGTGGTGTGGGTCAGTGAGAGTGTGGCCAGGGTGGTGTGGGTCAGTGAGAGTGTGGCCAGGGTGGTGTGGGTCAGTGAGAGTGTGGCCAGGGTGGTGTGGGTCAGTGAGAGTGTGGCCAGGGTGGTGTGGGTCAGTGAGAGTGTGGCCAGGGTGGTGTGGGTCAGTGAGAGTGTGGCCAGGGTGGTGTGGGTCAGTGAGTGTGTGGCCAGGGTGGTGTGGGTCAGTGAGAGTGTGGCCAGGGTGGTGTGGGTCAGTGAGAGTGTGGCCAGGGTGGTGTGGGTCAGTGAGAGTGTGGCCAGGGTGGTGTGGGTCAGTGAGAGTGTGGCCAGGGTGGTGTGGGTCAGTGAGTGTGTGGCCAGGGTGGTGTGGGTCAGTGAGTGTGTGGCCAGGGTGGTGTGGGTCAGTGAGAGTGTGGCCAGGGTGGTGTGGGTCAGTGAGAGTGTGGCCAGGGTGGTGTGGGTCAGTGAGAGTGTGGCCAGGGTGGTGTGGGTCAGTGAGAGTGTGGCCAGGGTGGTGTGGGTCAGTGAGAGTGTGGCCAGGGTGGTGTGGGTCAGTGAGAGTGTGGCCAGGGTGGTGTGGGTCTCTGATGATGCTGGCTGCCATTTTGAGGCAGCGCCTCCTGTAGATCCCTTCGATGGTGGGGGTGGTGGTGATAGTTTAGTTCTGTTTGGTTTAGTTTACTTCCGCATCATCATTCAAGATACCGTTAGACGGGTACAAGGATAGGACAGGTTTAGAGGGATATGGGCCAAACGCAGGCAGGTGGGACTAGTGTAGATGGGGCATGTTGGCCGGTGTGGGCAGGTGGGACTAGTGTAGATGGGGCATGTTGGTCGGTGTGGGCAGGTGGGACTAGTGTAGATGGGGCATGTTGGCCGGTGTGGGCAGGTGGGACTAGTGTAGATGGGGCATGTTGGTCAGTGTGGGCAAGTTTGGCCGATGGGCCTGTTTCCACGCATCGGTGGTGAATCTGTGGGATTCGTTGCCACAGACGGCTGTGGAGTCACAAGTCAGTGGATATTTTGAAGGCGGAGATAGATAGATTGTTGATTAGTGCGGGTGTCAGGGGTTATGGGGAGAAGGCAGGAGAATGGGGTTAGGAGAGTGAGATAAATCAGCCATGATTGGATGGTGGAGTAGACTCGATGGGCCGAGTGGCCTAATTCTGCTCCTATCCCTTATGAACATAATAATAATGATTGATAATAATCATATATATTTCATTAATATTCACATTAATCACACAATAATGTGGATTATTGTATGTACATAATAGTATGCGTATTATTGGAGTATTATAATTTATTAAATAATGTTACACTGATTATTATACAGATAATAACAATATTGTGTTCAACATTCCTCTTGGTTTTAGACAATAGACAATAGGTGCAGGAGGAGGCCATTCGGCTCTTCGAGCCAGCACCGCCATTCAATGTGATCATGGCTGATCATTCTCAATCAGTACCCCGTTCCTGCCTTCTCCCCATACCCCCTGACTCCGCTATCCTTAAGAGCTCTATCTAGCTCTCTCTTGAATGCATTCAGAGAATTGGCAGAGAATTCCACAGATTCACAACTCTCTGACTGAAAAAGTTTTTCCTCATCTCCGTTCTAAATGGCCTACCCCTTATTCTCAAACTGTGGCCCCTGGTTCTGGACTCCCCCAACATTGGGAACATGTTTCCTGCCTCTAACGTGTCCAACCCCTTAATAATCTTATATGTTTCGATAAGATCCCCTCTCATCCTTCTAAATTCCAGTGTATACTAGCCTAGTCGCTCCAGTCTTTCAACATATGATAGTTCCGCCATTCCGGGAATTAACCTAGTAAACCTACGCTGCACGCCCTCAATAGCAAGAATATCCTTCCTCAAATTTGGAGACCAAAACTGCACACAGTACTCCAGGTGCGGTCTCACTAGGGCCCTGTACAACTGCAGAAGGACCTCTTTGCTCCTATACTCAACTCCTCTTGTTATGAAGGCCAACATTCCATTGGCTTTCTTCACTGCCTGCTGTAGCTGCATGCTTCCTTTCAGTGACTGATGCACTAGGACACCCAGATCTCGTTATACATCCCCTTTTCCGAACTTTCACTGTTCTATTGAGCGTGCAAGGTGGGGTCTAAACAGACTGTGTTGCTTTTCACTTAGTCTGGCTGTATGGTAACTCAAATTTCACTGTACCTTAATTGGTACATGTGACAATAAATTGACCTTGAAAGTTGGGTTATTGGGCTACTGTACTAGTTTCTGATCATCTCCACACTGAAAGATTTGCATCACCAGCTTTAGGTTCTGGTTTATAATTGTCACGTGTACCGAGGTACAGTGAAAAGCTTTGTATTGCACGCCGTCCAAACAGATCAGATGACACCGTACATAAATACAGCCAGACCAAGCTCGAGTGCAACAGGTAGAGCAAGGTGGAAGAAGATACAGAGTGCAGGATATAGTTCTCAGCATGGTCGCGTGGATGATTAACGTACTGTAGTTTGTGGAAGTTTGCTCCCCTGAGACCAGCTCACAAGCACTATCCGACACACGATGGACAGTTTTATTGGTTCTCCATGTTCACGGAGCCTTCGAATCACCTTGGAAAATAACACGTATGATTTTAATCACAGGAATTGCTACGCTGGGAAACCTTTCTTTGGACATCTCCAGGATCACATTTGTTTACGTTTATTCGTGTCACATGTACAGTGAAAAGCTTCGTTTTTCTTGCTATCAAATCAGATCAGATAATACTATATATATAAATACAATCAGGTCAAACTCCAGTACAACAGGTAGAACAGGGCAAGAAGTGCAGAATATAGTTCTCAGCAACGTAGCGCATCAGTTCCACAGGCAAAGTCCAATGTCTGCAATGGAGTAGAGGTGAATCGGACAGTACCGTAGCTTATGGAAGGGCCGTTCAGAAGCCTGATAACAGAGGGGAAGAAGCTGTTGCTGAGTCTTGTGGTGCGCGCTTTCATGCTTTCACGCTCAACCTTCTGCCGGGCGGGAGCGGGGAGAGAGCAAGGCAAGGACAGGTGCTTCTGACTCAACTTTCTAACCCTGGGTTTGGACTAACCTTTTCTTTACCTTTCATCTTCTCACTAATATTCGTTCTTACCTGCTCCTCTCTCGTCTGCTCTACTCTAGAGAGACAACAGAAAGCAGCACACCTTACGATGAGCAGAGTCGATCGCCAAGCCACCAAAACCCAGTAAAGTAGAGGTACGCCAAGAATCAGTGTTGTGGTGATCCCCCCCCCCCCTCGCCCTGCTCTCCCCCCTCCTCCTCCTGCAGTCTCTCTGTGATTTCTTTAGTTTAGTTTAGAGATGTAGTGCCGACCAGCGATCCCTGCACACTAACACACACTATCCTACACACACACACACACACACTGGGGACAATCTACATTTATACACCAAGCCAATTAACCCACAAACCTGCACGTCTTTGGAGTGTGGGAGGAAACCGAAGATCTCGGAGAAAACCCACGCAGGTCACGGGGAGAACGTACAAACTCCGTACAGACGGCACCCGTAGTCGGGATGGAACCCGGGTCTCTGGCGCTGTGAGGCAGCAGCTCTACCCGCTGCACCACCGTGCGCACTTTCAACAAACCACTTCAGTCAACTTTACATTAAAGCCGAGTCTTTGTGACAGAGATGGTATTTACGAGCTTCACCTTAAGTGGGGGATGGGTCTTTAGTTTATTAATATGATATGGTACTTTATTGGTACCGAGAAGTGAACGGCAGGATTGTGAAGTTAGTTGTTTAGTTAGTCAGTTTAGTTTATTGTCCTGTGTACTGAGGTACAGTGAAAAGCTTTTGTTGCGTGCTAACCAGTCAGCGGAAAGACAATACATGATGACAATCGAGCCGTCCACAGTGTACAGATACAGGATAAAGGGAATAACGTTTAGTGCAAGGTAAAGCCAGCAAAGTCCGATCAAGGATAGTCCGAGGGTCACCAATGAGGTAGATAGTAGTTCAGCACTGCTCTCTGGTTGTGGTAGGATAGTTCAGTTGCCTGATAACAGCCGGGAAGAAACTGTCCCTGAATCTGGAGGTGTGCGTTTTCACACTTCTGTACCTCTTGCCCGATGGGAGAGGGGAGAAGAGGGAGTGGCCGGGGTGAGACAGGTCCTTGATGATGCTGCTGGCCTTGCCGAGGCAGCGTGGGGTGGAGATGGGGTCAGTGGGAGGGAGGTTGGTTTGTGTGATGGTCTGGGCTGTGTCCACAACTCTGTGCGGTTTCTTTGCGGTCTCGGATGGAGCTGTGACTCTGGTGTTTTATCTCTGCAGGCCCTACCAGGACTCGTGCTTTGTGGACAGGCCCCTGTATTCGGATCTGGCCGATGTCCAGTGGTACAGCAACGACAGTACGAAGCCCGGGACTCTCGTCTGACCACAGAGACAGCTCCCAGCGATGAGCCTCGCATCCACAGTGACCGTCTCACTGGCCTCTCCCACTGCCTTACTCTCACACAGCCAGGCACACGAGCATCCACACGCATTCAAGTTACACAGACTGCACTCTCTCTCTAACACCCCCCCTCACCCTCTCTCCCCCCTCTCTCTCTAACTCTCCCCCCTCTCTCTCTAACTCTCCCCCTCACCTCCCTCTCCCCCTCTCTCTAACTCTCTCCCCTCTCTCGCTCTCTCTCTCTAACTCTCCCCCTCACCTCCCTCTCTCCCCCCTCTCTCTAACTCTCCCCCTCACCTCTCTCTCCCCCTCTCTCGCTCTCTCTCTCTAACTCTCCCCCTCATCTCTCTCTCTCTCTCTCTCTCTCTCTCTCTCTCTCTAACTCTCCCCCCTCTCTCTCATTCTCTAACTCTCTCTGCCTCTATCTCTCTACCTATCTATCTCTCCATCTTGCTACCTCTCTCCCTCATCTCTCTCTTTATCTATCTCTCTCACTCTCCACTCTTTATCCATTTTTCCATTGCCTCTCTCTGTCTCTCTTTTCTTTTTCACCTTCGCCCTTTATGTGGCGACTCTTTGCATACCTTGTGTGTGCAAAACAAAGAATATCTGTGACTTCACATGTGACAATAAGTATCATTCTCTCTCTCCCTCAAACTCTCACCCTCTCCCTGTCTCCCTCTCTGTCTAATCTTCATCCTCTCCCTCTCCCTCTTTCCTCTCTCCCTCACCTCTCTCCCTTTCTCTATCTCTCTACCTTTGTCATCTATCTATCAATCTATCTTTCTTTCTTTCCCTCTCTCTTTCCTCCCTCTATCTCCCTGTCTCTATCTCTCTCTCTCTATCTCTCTCCGTCTCTCTCTCTCTATCTCTCTCTCTGTCTATCTCTCTGTCTCTCTCTATCCCTCCTTCCTCCCTCTCCCTCTCAGGTAACCACGAGTCAAGATTTGTTTTTGGAAAGTTCTCCACCGCTGATATCAGTGAATGATTGCAGATTGCAGCCCAGGCCCTGAGACCCCCGTGTGATGGGGTCCCGTCTCCGGTGGGAACGACGTCCGCAGTTCCACACGTTGGGATTTGCCGGAGTTCCGTGAATATTACCAAAGACCAGCGGCGCCAGTGTGAGCGGGTCGGCCGCGGTCAGGGGGCTGCCTGTGGACAAGGGTGGTCAAGTGTGGACTGGTGGTCAAGTGCCGGCCGTGGTCAGCCTGTGGACAACCGTGAGGCCGTGGTCAGGGGGCTGCCTGTGGACAAGGGTGGTCGAGTGCCGGCTGTGGTCAGCCTGTGGACAACCCTGAGGCTGTGGTCAGGGGGCTGCCTGTGGACAAGGGTGGTCAAGTGCCAGCCGTGGTCAGCCTGTGGATGAGTGACTGAGTGCTGGCTGTGGTCAGGGGGCTGCCTGTTGGCGAGTGGTCAAGTGCCGGGTGCCACTTCCACCTACAACCTGACCGTGCAGCGGCCGGGCCGGGCTGGGCTGGGCCGGGCCGGGCCGGGCTGGGCGGCAAGCCGACCCACAGACGCTGGTCCTTACCTGGGCGGCCGATGTGGAATCTAACTGCAGTGCGAGAGGAGAGCGGGCTGAAGCTGCGGGCACGCACAGCGCCACAGGATGAGTCCGTCACACTAACCCAGCCCCAGGGCGCGGTGGAGATTCGCCGACTCTACCTGAAGCTAGGCCAATGTCACGTTAAAGCCGAGGGACCGAGCACAGGTTGGGCCTGACTGGACCGTCCCCAACACGGGGGGAGATACACACGCACAAAATAATCTGCAGGAGGAACTGCAGACGCTGGTTTACACCGAAGACAGACGCAAAGTGCTGGAGTGACTCAGCGGGACAGGCAGCATCTCTGGAGAGAAGGAATGGGTGACGTTTCTGGCCGAGACCCTTCTTCAGACTGTACTTCAATGATCCGTACCTGCCTGAGTTGGGGGGGGATTGGTTTTACAGCACAATATCCAACTCAGCCACACATTCCCCTCACAGAGGCTTGGCTGAGTAACGGGGCAAGACCCGCCACCATTGTCCACCTTCGGAATGCCTCTCCACAAGTACATTCCCACGAACGTGCTCATCAGAAATAACAGTGGCTGGAAAGCCTGGCGGACTGAGTCTCCGTGTGTGATCACGATTCCCAGGGAGGTCGCAGTTACAGACACAGAACTTCCTCCCCCTTCTCTCTCTCCCTCCTCCCCCCCTCTCTCCCTCTCTGCCTCCTTCCCTCCCTCTCTCCCTCCCTACCATCCTCCCTCTCTCTCTCTCCCTTTCTACCTCCTTCCCTCCCTCTCTCTCCATTTCCCTCTCTCTCCCTTCCCCTCCCACTCTCCCTCTCTCCTTTCCTCCCTCTCTCCCCCTCTGCCTCCTTCCCTCCCTCTCTCCCCCTCCTCCTCTCTCCCTCCCCCTCCTCTCTCCCTCCCATCCTCCCTCTCTCTCTGCCTCCTTCCCTCTCTCTCCCACCCCCCCCCCCCTCCCCCTCCATCTCCCCCTCTCTCTCTGTCAGTGTGAGATTCCCACATAAGTGCATGTCAGTACTGGTGGACACTGTGCACAAGGGGGAGTATTCAGGCAGTGTCGCGGTGTGTGGTCTTCCGGTGAGGATGGATTGCAGAAAACCAGACACCATTGTGTGTGTTTTTTTTCTCTCCCTCTCTCTTCGGGAGAGGCTGAGAGGGGATTTGGGTGGAAGTTAAAAGAGAGGCCAGCATCCTGAGAAGGCAATCGTAGTGGGGTGAATTATTCTCCAACTCTCAGTTAAAGTTACCATTGTGGAAAATGTTAAAAGTTCCAATATGTTTTATAAATCAGTATTAGTTTAGTTTGGACTTAGACCGTCTCTTTTCAGGTGCTAATGCAAAAGACATTTACCACTAGATTAGTTGTAGGGTTTAAAATCTATAAACGTCAATAGTTTTTTGACAAGTTGTGTAAATTAAAAACAATGTAGTTAAAATAAATCCAGTAGATTGCAGCCTGAAATGACTGTAGATTCTTAAAAAGCATGTAAAATGTCTGTTTCTTTTTACCCTTCTGTTTTTTGTTCGATTTTAATCACAAGAGGACTGACTGTACGGTGTAGAAAGAGTGGGATTGTGAGATTCTGCTATTAATTTATTGTGTTTTGTATTGAGGATTTGTATAGTACCTTTACATTTTGCAGAAGTTGTTGTTCCTAAAATGAGGCATTTTCAAGATAATGATTCCAGTGACCCTTGAAATTAACAGAATAAATTATTACTGTATGTGACCAGAATGGAGCGCTTATCTTGGGCAACAGTCTCACAGGAGGGCAGAGGGAAGGCATTCTTCATTAGCCCTGTCGGAAAGAACTGCAGACGCCGGTTCAAATCGAAGGTAGACACAGAACGCTGGAGTAACTCAGCGGGTCAGGCAGGCAGCATCTCTGGAGAGAAGGAATGGGTGACGTCTCAGACTGAAGGAGGGTCTCCACCTGAGACCGGGCCTGTCCCTTCTCTCCAGAGATGCTGCCTGCCTGACCCGCTGAGCTACTCCAGCATTCTGTGTCTCTACCTTCTCCCTTAGCTGCATGAGTTCTTGCCCTGGTCTTGCAGTTGGAAGTTCTCACTTGTGACGGTGCCATGGATGTGAGACTCCATCAGGAGCGGTGTGGCGGGAACCTCTTGCCCAATGGGAGAGGGGAGAAGAGGGAGTGACCGGGGGTGAGACTAGTCCTTGATTATGCTGCTGGCCTTGCCGAGGCAGCATGAGGTGGAGATGGAGTCGGTGGAAGGGAGGCTGGTCTGTGCGATGGTCTGGGCTGCGTCCACAATGTAACTCTAAACTAAACTAAACATGATAACAGACACAGAGTGCTGGAGTAACTCAGCGGGTCAGGCAGCATCTGTGGAGAACATGGATGGGTGACGTTTCAGAGTGCTGGAGTAACTCAGAGGGTCAGGCAGCATCTGTGGCGAGAAGGAATGGATGACGTTTCGGGTCGAGACCCTTCAGGCTGATCTATGATGACTATGTGACAATTTATCACATCTGCCTCGTTTTTCCATTTAAATCGGATAAAGGGCTGGAATTCAATTCAGAAAATAAACAGTGTGGTTTTAGTTCCGAGACCACACACAGGATTCTGCAGCTTAGCAATCTGGTGGTTACACTGAACTGTGAGAACACTCAGAAACACCAGCACACACAATGCAGTCATGCTTGGAGAGCAGTCTCTCAATTATCATTCAATCCCATTGTTTCAATTGGTATCTGTCAATGGGGTTGGAGAAACAAGGAACTACAGGTGCTGGTTTACAAATTAAAAAGACAGAATGCTGGAGTAACTCAGCGGGTCAGGCAGCATCTCTGTGGAGAACATGGATAGGTGACGTTTCACAGAGTGCTGGAGTAACTCAGCGGGTCAGGCAGCATCTCTGGAGAGAAGGAATGGGTGACGTTTCGGGTCGAGACCCTTCTTCAGACTGAGACTCAACCCGAAACGTCAGCCATTCCTTCTCTCCAGAGATGCCACTTGTCTGATGGTTAATTGCACCATATCTCCATTCCAAAACCGCAGCCAATTGGCCAAAAAGATGTTTTATATCACTTAATGAATATAATATTGAGCGGGAGGTGACATGAGGAAAATCAATCTTTGCACAGCATGTGGTTACGATTTGGGATTCAACTCTCAAACAGCAGGTTCAACTGTAACCCAACGGGGAACTGGGTAAGTGCTTTGGAAACGATCCTGTGATCATGATCACGTTGCAGCTGCACAAGGAGTTGGTGAGACAAGACCACACGTGGAGACACTGAGCACAGTTCTGTTGTTTAGTTCAATGTCATGTGTACCGAGGTACAGTGAGAAGCTTTTGTTGCGTGCTAACCAGTCAGCGGAAAGACAATACATGATTACAATCGAGCCGTCCACAGTGTACAGATACAGGATAAGGGAATAACGTTTAGTGCAAGGTAAAGCCAGTAAAGTCCAGTCAAGGATAGTCCGAGGGTCACCAATGAGGTAGATAGTAGTTCAGCACTGCTCTCTGGTTGTGGTAGGATGGTTCAGTTGGCTGATAACAGCTGGGAAGAAACTGTCCCTGAATCTGGAGGGGTGTGACGTCACCTTGTCCCGTATTTGGGAGTGAGGAAGTTGGCACCCCTAGGTAGAGGTGGATGGGCCTGGTTTATTACTCCACATGCACAGAGTGCCAACTACAGATCACAGGGTGCCTGTTCACGTATGACTTTCCCTGCAAACTTTGAGCTTATTTCAGCTGTGTGAATAAAGCTGCAGGAGGTCGTTATAGTTAGTGGAAGGCATGAAGGAAGGAAGTCACATTCACAAGCTCCAGGACCTTACTCCCATCACCAGGCACACCAAGTAAATCTTGTGTGATGTCAGCTGTGTCCTGGCCTCTGTATCTCGAGCACAATCCCCCCCCAAACATAGGCTTTTATTCCTCGAAAACTTAGAAGAAAGAGGTGATCTCACTGAGAAACACAACATTCTGAAAGGCACGTGCAAGAATGAACTGCAGACGCTGGTTTAAACCGAAGATAGGCACAGAAACGCTGGAGTATCTCAGCGGGTCAGACAGCCAACATCTCTGGAGAGAAGGAATGGGTGACGTTTCAGGTCGAAACCCAACTTCAGACTGAAACGTCACCCATCCTTTCTCTCCAGAGATGCTGCCTGTCCCGCTGAGTTACTCCAGCATTTTGTGTCTGTCTTCTGAAAGGATTGCCAGGTTCGAAGGTGGAGAGGTCGTTTCCAGAGCTACAATCAGAAGCACAGGCTGGGGTTAAGGGGACAGCCATTTTGTAGAAATACAGCGGTAGAGTTGCTACAGCGCCAGGGACCCGGGTTCCATCCTGACTACGGGTGCTGTCTGTACGGAGTTTGCACGTTCTCCCCGTGGCCTGCGTGGGATTTCTCCGGGTGCGCCGGTTTCATCCCACACTCCAAAGACGTACAGGTTTTTAGGTTAATTGGCGTGGTATGAATGTAAATTGTCCCTAGTGTGCGTAGGATAGCGTTGCTGTGCGGGGATCGCTGGTCGGCGTGGACTCAGTGGGCCGAAGGGCCAGTTTCCGCGCTGTATCTCTAAACTAAACTAGACAGGTTTGCAAACGTTTGCATTGCTCTGTTTCAGGGCCTGTGGGCGCTGAGAGCTCGAGCACGTTTTAGTTTCGTTTATTGTCACGAGGTGCCGAGGTTCAGCAGAGAGCCTTTGTTCACTTGCTATCCAGTCAAGAAAAGACTATCCATGGATACGATCAATCCGCCCACAGTTTAGTTGTCCAGTAATCAGAAGAGGAACTGTGAGGAAGAGTCAAGAGCCAAGTGTTTTAGTGTTAAATGTCCCTAAACGGAACAATGAAACTCTCACTTGCAGCAGCACAACAGAATATGTAAACATAGTACACTGCAGACACCATTACAAACACAAAGCGTTTGTGTGTGTTAGAAGGATGAGAGGTGATCTTATTGAAACACATAAGATTATTAAGGGATTGGACACGTTCGAGGCAGGAAACATGTTCCCGATGTTGGGGGAGTCCAGAACCAGGGACCACAGTTTAAGAATAAGGAGTTGGCCAATTAGAACTGAGATGAGGAAAAAACCTTTCACCCAGAGAGTTGTAAATCTGTGGAATTCTCTGCCTCAGAAGGCAGTGGAGGCCAATTCACTGGATGTTTTCAAGAGAGTTAGATAGAGCTCTTAAAGATAGCGGAGTCAAGGGATATGGGGAGAAGGCAGGAACGGGGTACTGATTGTGGATGATCAGCCATGATCATATTGAATGGCGGTGCTGGCTCGAAGGGCCAAATGGCCTCCTGCACCTATCTTCTATGTTTCCTGCTCCTAATCTGGCTGCGCAGCGGTAGAGTTGCTGCCTTACAGCGAATGCAGCACCGGAGACTCAGGTTCGATCCTGACTACGGGTGCTGTCTGTACGGAGTTTGTACGTTCTCCCCGTGACCTGCGTGGGTTTTCTCCGAGATCTTCGGTTTCCTCCCACACTCCAAAGACGTACAGGTATGTAGGTTAATTGGCTGGGTAAATGTAAACATTGTCCCTAGTGTGTGTAGGATAGTGTTAATGTGCGGGGATCGCTGGGCGGCGCGGACTCGGTGGGCCGAAGGGCCTGTTTCCGCGCTGTATCTCTAAATCTAAAAATCTTAATTACAATTGGCACTTGAAACCAGAAATAAGTCAATAAACAGCTGACTTTTCCCACTGCACACGAAAGAGGGATGGATCAATCTTTCACGAGCAGCTTTGAGGACACTTTACACTGCGGAGATTTGAATCAATGGTGATTTTTCATAAAGGATTAGGCTTGTTGGGGTTGTTAGCAACTGTGAGCACAGGCTTGTAAACTTGTGGCAATTACATGGCCCACACTTCAAGCTTATAAAAACGAATTACAAAAGCTTATAAAACAGTGTTCCATCTCTGAAGAATGCAAGTTAAAAGAAATGTTCTTGCAATCTCCACACTTGTGTCAGAACGCTGCCTGGATCAGGGGCCTCCAGCTACAGGGAGAGGTTGGACAGACTGGGGTTGTTTTCTCTGGAACGCCAGAGATTGAGGGGAGACCCTTCTTCAGACTGGTTAGGGATAAGGGAGACGAGATATAGACAGTGATGTAGAGAGATAAAGAACAATGAATGAAAGATGTGCAAAACAGTAACGATGATAAAGGAAACAGGCCATTGTTGGCTGCTTGTTGGGTGAGAACGAGAAGCTGGTGCGACTTGGGTGGGAGAGGGATGGAGAGAGAGGGAATGCCGGGGCTACCTGAAGTGAGAGAAATCAATATTCATACCACTGGGCTGTAAGCTGCCCAAGCAGGTCACGGGGAGAACGTGCAAACTCCGTACAGACAGCACCCGTAGTCGGGATCGAACCCGGGTCTCTGGCGCTGTGAGGCAGCAGCTCTACCCGCTGCACTTCTACAAATCTACAAAAGGTTTTAAACTTTTACCGCCGTTTTTAACTTTCTAACTTAACTTTTTAACAGCTCGTTCCAGATATATTCTATAAAAAACAAAAAGATAGGAAATAAAAGAACTGCCATCTGGGGATTCAGCGTGATAATCTAATTGCTCAGTACAAGAAGAAATTCCACGCCAGTGACCCGTGCTACAGGACGTCCACAAATAGCACGGCCTTCCACTACTGCTGACAATTTCCTATTGATTTTGTAATGATGCTAATACGAATGTTTGATTTAAACCTTGTTCCTAATTTTTATCATGTTACATGTTAGTTTAAATGTCTGGAAAAGTTATTGTGATTGCAAAAGCAGAGTAGTATACCACAAGAAATTACAGAGAGTTGTAGATGTAGCCCAGCCCATCACACACACCACACTCCCCACCATTGACTCCATCTACACTTCACGCTGCCTCGGGAAAGCAGCCGACATGATCAAAGACTTGTCCCATCCCGGCCATTCCTTCTTCTCCCCGCTCCCGTCCGGCAGAAGGTACAGAAGCTTGAAAGCGCGCACCACCAGACTCAGGGACAGCTTCTTCCCCTCTGTTATCAGGCTTCTGAACGGCCCTTCCATAAGCTAGGGTACTGTCCGATTCACCTCTACCCCATTGCGGACATTGGACTTTGTGGAACTGATGCGCTACAATGCTGAGAACTATATCCTGCACTCTGTATCTTCCCCTTTGCTCGACCTGTTGTACTTGAGTTTGACCTGATTGTATTTATATATAATTTTACCTGATTGACAGACACGAAATGCTGGAGTAACTCAGCGGGTCAGGCTGCATCTCTGGAGAGAAGGAATGGGTGACGTTTCGGGTCGAGACCCTTCTTCAGACTGGTTAGGGATAAGGGAGATGAGAGGTATAAACGGTGATGTTGAGAGATAAAGAACAATGAATGAAAGAAATGCAAAAAGGTGACGATGATAAAGGAATCAGGCTGTTGTTGGTTGTTTGTTGGGTGAGAACGAGAAGCTGGTGCGACTTGGGTGGGGGAGGGATGGGGAGAGAGGGAATGCCGGGGCTACCTGAAGTGAGAGAAATCAATGTTCATACCACTGGGCTGTAAGCTGCCCAAGCGAAATATGAAATGCTGTTCCTCCAATTTGCGTTTAGCCTCACTCTGACAATGGAGGAGACCGAGGACAGAAAGGGAACGGGAAGGAGAATTAAAGTGTTTAGCAACCAGGAGGTCAGGTAGGTTCAGGCGGACTGAGCGCACGTCTGATTGTCCAGTCTACGTCTGATTGTCCAGTCCAGTCTACCTGACTGGTCGGTCGGGTACCGACCGAGGTACAGTGAAAAGCTTCGCTTTGCATGCATTCCAAACCAATCAGGTAGACAGGACTGGACAACGTGGACTGGACAATTAGACGTGGACTGGACAATCAGGCATAGACTGGACAATCAGACGTAGACTGGACAATCAGGCATGGACTAGACAATAAGACGTAGACTGGACAATCAGGCATAGACTGGACAATCAGACGTAGACTGGACAATCAGGCATAGACTGGACAATCAGACGTAGACTGGACAATCAGACATAGACTGGACAATCAGGCATAGACTGGACAATCAGACATAGACTGGACAATCAGGCATAGACTGGACAATCAGACATAGACTGGACAATCAGACATAGACTGGACAATCAGGCATAGACTGGACAATCAGACATAGACTGGACAATCAGGCATAGACTGGACAATCAGACATAGACTGGACAATCAGACATAGACTGGACAATCAGGCATAGACTGGACAATCAGACGTAGACTGGACAATCAGACGTAGACTGGACAATCAGACATAGACTGGACAATCAGGCATAGACTGGACAATCAGACATAGACTGGACAATCAGGCATAGACTGGACAATCAGACGTAGACTGGACAATCAGACGTAGACTGGACAATCAGGCATAGACTGGACAATCAGACGTAGACTGGACAATCAGACGTAGACTGGACAATCAGAGGTGGACTGGACAATCAGGCATAGGCTGGACAATCAGACGTAGACTGGACAATCAGATGTGGACTGGACAATCAGACATAGACTGGACAATCAGACATAGACTGGACAATCAGACGTGGACTGGACAATCAGGTGTGGACTGGACAATCAGACATAGACTGGACAATCAGATGTGGACTGGACAATCAGACATAGACTGGACAATCAGACGTGGACTGGACAATCAGGTGTGGACTGGACAATCAGACATAGACTGGACAATCAGATGTGGACTGGACAATCAGACATAGACTGGACAATCAGACGTGGACTGGACAATCAGGTGTGGACTGGACAATCAGACAGACTGGACAATCAGATGTGGACTGGACAATCAGACATAGACTGGACAATCAAACGTAGACTGGACAATCAGGCATAGACTGGACAATCAGGTGTGGACTGGACAATCAGACATAGACTGGACAATCAGACGTGGACTGGACAATCAGATGTGGACTGGACAATCAGACGTGGACTGGACAATCAGGCATAGACTGGACAATCAGACGTGGACTGGACAATCAGACGGTCGCTCAGTCCGCCTGAACCTATCTGAATAAATCTAAACCTCATGATTAGATCAACACAAGTGGATGAACACCATCACAGGTTAACAGCTGAGTACAAGTGTACCAACAGCCACCCAGCTGTGCTTCTGCAAACATTATTTCTCTACGTGAAACATTCTGCTTCAATTTTATGTTAGCAGCCAAAATTCACAGGATGGAGTCCCAGGAGTCTTTCAACATAAACGAAGCAAAGTCAATATTTGGGGATAATTTTGACACCCGGCGTGATATTCTTGATTTACTGAACCTCTTTTTGCAGTGACTTTTATGTCCAATTATTGACATTAACTTTTTTATCACTGTATATAATGTTTGACCTTGGAAATCCATCTTTCCATTGGAGTTGTTTGTTTAGAAGTAGGGGTGGCACAGCGGTGCAGCGGGTAGAGCTGCTGCCTCACAGCGCCAGAGACCCGGGTTCCATCCTGACTACGGGCGCTGTCTGTACGGAGCTTGCACGTTCTCCCTGTGACCTGCGTGGGTTTTCTCCGGGTGCTCTGGTTTCTTCCCACACTCCAAAACCAGGGGCCACAGTCTAAGAATAAAGGGGAGACCATTTAAAACTGAGATGAGAAAAAACCTTTTCACCCAGAGAGTTGTGAATTTGTGGAATTCTCTGCCACAGAAGGTAGTGGAGGCCAATTCACTGGATGAATTTAAAAGAGAGTTATGTAGGAAAATAACTGCAGATGCTGGTACAAATTGAAGGTATCACAAAGAGCTGGAGTAACAGCGGGTCAGGGAGCAACTCAGGAGAGAAGGAATGGGTGACGTTTCGGGTCGAGATCCTTCTTCAGACTGAAGAGGGTCTCGACCCGGAACATCACCCATTCCTTCTCTCCTGAGATGCTGCCTGGCCCGCTGAGTTACTCCAGCTCTTTGTGATACCTTAAAAGAGAGTTAGATAGAGCTCTAGGGGCTGGTGGAATCAAGGGATGTAGGGAGAAGGCAGGCACGGGTTACTGATTGTGGATGATCAGCCATGATCACAATGAATGGCGGTGCTGGCTCGAAGGGCCGAATGGCCTCCTCCAGCACCTATTTTCTTATATAATACATTTGGCATCTTACCAGTTCATTAAACCTCACCAAGGCAGAACATGATTGACTTTACTTGTGTGTTCACTGGCACTTTAAGCGATTACCTTGAGCATGCGGAATGCTCATCCTGCAGATCCAGAAACTAAATCGACCTATTGAAGGTATTTAATCACAAAATGCTGGAGTAACTCAGCAGGTCAGGCATCATCTCAGGAGAGAAGGAATAGGTGACGTTTCGGGTCGAGACCCTTCTTCAGACGAAGAATGGTCTCTACCTGAAACGTCACCCATTCCTTCTCTCCCGAGATGCTGCCTGACCTGCTGAGTTACTCCAGCATTTTGTGATTAAATACCTTCGATTTGTACCAGCATCTGCAGTTATTTTCTTAAACTAAATCGACCTGGTTGGTGAGAGCAAGGCTGCCCAGCTTTTGTGATTTGGCCGTTAAATTTAACGAAGAAAATGGATTTGTGATAGAATGCAGCTAACAAAATACAATGTACCCGGAGACAATGTGGTGACTGCTACTGGCTTGAGATACGACAGGCAGCTGGAAACGGTTACAGGAATACTGTGGGAACATTCTCAGACTACCCTGGTTCCCAATGGCACCATTCCATAAATCGTTGCTGTATAGATTTATTGTCGCTTGGGACCGTTCCCATTAAAAATTAACTCATTTATCAAAGGTTAACTTAGCCGTTCCACTTTGCGGCACAATATTTATAAACTCACCCATGTTCCGCGTTGAGTTCCCTTAAATGAAAAAGATGGGGTCTCGACCCCGAAACGTCACCCATTCCTTCTCTCCACAGATGCTGCTTGACCCGCTGAGTTACTCCAGCACTCTGTGAAACGTCACCTATCTATGTTCTCCACAGATGCTGCCCGACCCGCTGTTACTCCAGCATTCTGTGAAATGTCACCTATCCATGTTCTCCAGAGATGCTGCCTGACCTGCTGAGTTACTCCAGCACTCTGTGAAACGTCACCCGTTCCTTCTCTCCAGAGATGCTGCCTGACCTGCTGAGTTACTCCAGCTTTTTGTGTCTACCTTCTCTGAAAAGAAACATTTAAATGCAAAAAAGTTTCCCATCAAAACTTCAAATCTGTCTTTTACTGTTTCTACTCTCCAACGTGATAAATTATTCCCCAACCCCCCCCCAACAGTCTAACTCTAATTTTGGAAGACGTGTGGAACTAACTCACATCTGTCACGAATTGCATGGATCTTACAGCACGGACCAAATGCACATACATGCAATAACTGCACATGTGTGACAGACACATCAATGCATTGAAAATATTAACAGACCCTTGAATTCCCTGTCCAATGTTATGTTAGAGAACTGGTATTTATACAGATGTTCTGCGGTCGGTACACATGACAATTCTGCTCTCGACTCCCTCTCTCTTGAACAGGACGTTAGTGAAAAAACATCATTAGAATTAAGGCGGTGGTGCAGCGGGTGGAGCTGCTGCCTCACATCGCCAGAGACCCGGGTTCCATCCTGACTACGGGTGCTGTCTGTACGGAGTTTGTACGTTCTCCCCGTGAAAGGGTTCAGAAAAGATTTACAAAGATGTTGACAGGACTAGATGGTGTCTCTATTTATTACCTGGAGCACAGGAGGATGAGGGGTGATCTTATAGAGGTGTACAAAATCATGAGAGGAATAGATTGGGTAGAAGATGCACAGTCTCTTGCCCAGAGTAGGGGAATCGAGGACCAGAGGACATAGCTTTAAGGTGAAGGGGAAAAGATTTAATAGGAATCCAAGGGGTAACTTTTTCATACAGAGGGTGGTGGGTGTACGGAACGAGCTGTTTAGGCTGGGACTGTCGCAACGTTTAAGAAACAGTTAGACAGGTACATGGATAGGACAGGTTTGGAGTGATATGGACCAAGTGCAGGCAAGTGGGACTAGTGTAGCTGGGACACGTTGGCCGGTATAGGTGCTGTATCACTCTACGACTCTATGACCTGTGTGGGTTTTCTCCGAGATCTTCGGTTTCCTCCCACACTCCAAAGACGTACAGGTTTGTAGGTTAATTGGCTTGGTGTTAGGGTAAATTGTCCCTAGTGTGCGTAAGGTAGTGTTAGTGTGCGGGGATCGCTGGTCGGCGCGGACTCGGTGGGCCGAAGGGCCTGTTTCCATGCTGTGTCTTTAAACTAAACTAGACTTGATGGGCCGAATTCTGCTCCTATGGCTTCTGAAGGCAAAACAAATCGAACACAGGTCTACGTCTATTGCCTTCTGAATCTTTGATCGCAGCCCCAGTGTGTTCCACCTTCAGTGACAATTTCAAGCACTTGCCACCAATGATGCCAAACTGAAGGCATGTGTAGTGCAGTTAGCATTTTGTCCTCAGTGTGTAGGGAGTGGATGCAAAAGTGGGATAACAGAGAACTAGTACGAACAGATGATCAATGGTCTGCACGGACCCGGTGGGCCGAAGGGCCTGTTTCCACGCTGTATCTCTAATCTAAACTAAGATGTACGCACCATGAATACATTTCTTCAGCAACATTGTAGGAGCCACATTACCAGCCAATGAGGGTTGTATTGTCGGTTAATGTGTCGGAAGGAACTGCAGGTGCTGGTTTAAACCGAAGATAGACACAAAAGTTTGGAGTAACTCAGCAGGGCAGGCAGCATCTCGAGAGAAGGAATGGGTGACGTTTCGGGTTGAGACCCTTCTTCAGATTGAAAGGAACAATGAAATTCTTACCTGGGTTTTCTCCGGGTGCTCCGGTTTCCTCCCACATCCCAAAGTCGTGCGGGTTTGTAGGTTAATCGGCCCCTCTGTAAATTGCCCCCTAGTGTGCAGGGAGTGGATGGGAAAGTGGGATAACGTAGAACTAGTGTGAATGGGTGATCGATGGTCGGCATGGACTCGGTGGGCCGAAGGGCCTGTTTCCGTGCTGCATCTTTCAGTCATCTCTTTGGAAACTTCAAAACGCACAGAATGGTGATGAAAGCAAGCTATCGCCAACCTGAGGGACTGCTGAAGATTTTACATCACCAAATAAAACATTTGTATAGAGATGATCATTTTACGATACGATACAAGTTCATTTATCCCAGGAGGGAAATTGATCTGCCAATAGTCATAAAACACAAAACACATGGAACATGAAATTAAAATGACGAGTGGAAAGGCTTGGGGGATGAGCAAAGATTGAGGGGGGGGGGGGGGGGGGGGGGGGGGGGTCAGTCTACCCCACGACAGAAGGGGGAGGGGGTTGTATAGTTTGATAGCCACAGGGAAGAAGGATCTCCTGTGGCGTTCTGTGCTGCATCTTGGTGGGACCAGTCTGTTGCTGAAGGTGCTCCTCAGGTTGACCAGTGTGTCATGGAGGGGGTGAGCTGTATTGTCCAGGATGCTCCGCAGTTTGAGGAGCATCCTCCCCTCCAAGACCACCCCCCGTGAATCCAACTCCATCCCCCAGGACAGAGCCAGCCTTCCTGATGAGTTTGCTTTTGGGTGTAGAATGGTGAACAGATGGCCATCCAGTTGAGAAAAAGCAATAACTTTAGTTTTAATTTGCAAAACTCTTCACCAAAGCATAATCTTTGCAGTCACAAGACATTCAAAAACTCAGAGCAAGGCACCAGATAATGTTCTAGTCTAACCTTCAGCATTCCAGTGCAAATAGGTGATGCATTTGTCAAGCACATGGCTTCCACGTCTATCACCAGGATATGTGCATGTAGTCTAGATTAGTAATACTGTAACGTATTGAGGTTGAGTGGGTGGTCAGAAATCAGCTGGGAGCAAAACACAAGATGCTGCAGGAACTCAGTGGGTCAGGCAGGAATGGTCAGAAATCATAGAAGCAGAATTAGGCCATTCGGCCCATCAAGTCTACTCTGCCATTTAATCATGGTTGATCTATCTTTCCCTCTCAACCCCATTCTCCTGCCTTCGCCCCATAACCCCTGACACCCATACTAATCAAGAATCCGTCTATCTCTGCCTTAAATATATCCATTGACTTGGCCTCCACAGCCGTCTGTGGCAAAGAATTCCACAGATTCACCACCCTCTGACTAAAGAAATTCCTCATCTCCTTCCTAAAAGAACGTCCTTTAATTCTGAGGCTGTGCCCTCTGGTCCTAGACTCTCCCACTAGTGGAAACATCCTCTCCACATCCACTCTGTCCAGGCTTTTCATCATTCTGTACGTTTCAATGAGGTCCCCCCTCATCCTTCTAAACTCCAGTGAGTACAGGCCCAGTGCCGACAAACGCTCATCATATGTTAACCCACTCATTCCTGGGATCATCCTCTCCACATCCTCTCTATCCAGGCCTTCACTGTTATCTCATTTTAATTATTCTTTTCAGATGTAAAATTAATAGTAGACAGTGATTTTCATCAGGTGCATAATTATTGGAACCACTCCCGAGCTGAGAATTATTCACCTAGAAATGGTAGACATCCCATTGGTAATTCCCACGAGTCCAATAGACAATAGGTGCAGGAGTAGGCCATTCGGCCCTTCAAGCCAGCACCGCCATTCACTGTGATTATGGCTGACCATCCACAATCAGTACCCCGTTCCTGCCTTCTCCCCATTCCAATTCCCTCTACAATTCACTCCCAATATTTCCTATGTTCCACCAGTTTATCTTGCAGGAGAATGGGGTTGAGAGGGCAATGGAGATTTATGTTCATAAGTGATAGGAGCAGAATTAGGCCATTCCTGCCTTCACCCCATAACCCCTGACAACCGTTGTGGCATTTAATTCCACAGATTCACCACCCTCTGACTAAAGGAATTCCTCCTCATCCTTTTATTCTGAGGTTATGGGCCAAATGCAGGCAAATAGGATTAGCTCAACATGCCAATTTGGTCAGCATGGACCAGGTGGGCCGAAGGGCCTGTTTCCATGCTGTACAGCTCTTTGACTCTAGGTACCATAGAGTTAGAACCTTATAGCGTGGAAACAGGCCCTTCAGCCCAACTTGCCCACACCGGCCAACATGTCGCATCTACATTAGTCCCACCTGCCTGCGTTTGGCCCATATCCCTCCAAACCTGTCCTATCCATGTACCTGTCTGAATGTTTCTTAAACGTTGAGATAGTATCGGCCTCAACTACCTCCTCTGGCGGGTTGTTCCATACACCCACCACCCTTTGCGTGAAAAGGTTGCGCCTCGGTTTCTTATTAAATCTTTCCCCTCTCACCTTAAACCTATGTCCTCTGGTTCTCGATTCCCCTGCTCTGGGCAAGACTCTTGTACATCTACCTGATTTATTCAAGATGAGCATTTGAATTTCCAAGGCATAGAAGCCCCAGGCCCAAGTCATAGTCTCTTACAACACAGAATCACTGTAGCGGTAGTATTTGGACTTATTTCTGACTGATGCGACAAGGTTACCCCTCTTTAATTCATTTTCAGCTCCATTCTCATTGCATCAGAGAAACATAGAAAATAGGTGTAGGTGGAGGCCATTTGGTGCTTCGAGCCAGCACCACCATTCATTGTGATCACCACAATCAGTAACCTGTGCCTGCCTTCTCCCCATATCCCTTGATTTCACTAGCCCCTAGAGCTCTAACTAACTCTCTTTTAAATTCATCCAGTAAATTGGCCTCAACTGCATTCTGTGGCAGCGAATTCCACAAATTCACAACTCTCTGGGTGAAAAAGCTTCTTCTCATCTCAGTTTTAAATGGCCTCCCCTTTATTCTTAGACTGTGGCCCCCCCGGTTCTGGACTCCCCCAACATTGGGAACATTTTTTCTGCATCTAGCTTGTCCAGTCCTTTTCATAATTTTATACGCCTCTATAAGAAGGCATCAAGGCAGAGTCTTTCACAAGGAACCTTCAACAGAGAGAAAGGGAGGCAATTGTTTTTTTGAATGAAAAACAAAACAATGATCGATGGTACTTGGGTGAAAAGATTCATTTTTTTCCAGCTTGACTTTGTCTCACTTCGGATACTATGATATGAAGTTATATGAAGCCAATCTAAAATAGATGAATCAAACATATATTTTTTAATCTCTTTTCAGCGTAAACTGAAAGAGCAATGTGAATTTGGAAACTCTGCACTCCGCAATTGCAAAGCAGTCACAAGGAAAGGTGATAAACAAATTCCTACTTCAGAATAAGTGAGAGATTCTGAAGGAAATCTTCTTAGCACTGGGCAAATGTGCTTGCAACAAAATGAGACTTTATCCTCTAGAGATACAGAGCAAAAACAGGCCCTTCGGCCCACCGAGTCCGCGTCGACCAGCGATCCCTGTACACTAACACTATCCTACACACTGGGGACAATTTTCAATTTTACCAAGCCAATTGACCTACAAACCTGTATGTCTCTGGTGTGGGAGGAAACCGGAGCACCCGGAGCAAACCCACGAGGTTACAGGGAGAACATGCAAACTCAGTATGCCCAGCACCCGTAGTCAGGATGGAACCCAGATCTCTGGCGCTGTGAGGCAGCAGCTCTACCCGCTGTGCCACAATGCCGCCCAGAGATGATTGTTTTGTTATCCTTTCAAAAAAACAATGATCGATGGCACTTGGGTGAAAAGATTCATTTATTTCCAGTCTTACTTCGGAGACTATGGTATGAAGTCATATGAAGCCAATCTAAAATAGATGAATCAAACATATATTTTTTATCTCTTTTCAGCGTAAACTGAAAGAGCAATGTGAATTTGCAGACACTGCACTCTGCAATTGCAAAGCATTCACAAGGAAAGGTGTTAAAAACAGATTCCTACTTCACTAGCACTATCTTACACGCTGGGGACAATTTACAATCTTTCCGAAGCCAACTAATCTACAAACCTGCACGTCTTTGGAGTGTGGGAGGAAACCAGAGCACCCGGAGAAAACGCACGCAGTCACGGGGAGAACGTGCAAACTGCGTACAGACAGTGCCCGTAGTCGGGATGGAAGCCGGGTCTCCGGCGCTGTGAGGCAGCAGCTCTACCCGCTGCGCCATCTGGTACATGTAACAATAATAAACCATCATAAAGCATATAAATCTTTTATATTACAATATTACAAAACTAAAAATCAAGGCAAGTACAATTAGTAGACAGTAGCTGAGGGCCAAACCTGAGATTCAGCCAAAACTAACTGAACAAAAATGGAGACTATTTAATAATGATATACACACATAATACTTCTAATTCTACTTCTAATTGCAAATCCTCCGAGCCCATCCCCCAAAATACTGTGTGAGTTCTGCCCACATGACCTCTTAAAAACAAGTCTTGAATTACTCAAAGACTAATTGAAGAGAATTGAATACAGATGTTTACAAGTTATTTAATATTAAACAAACAATTGTAGGGGCCGAGAAACTTTTGAGTTTTGATACCTTTCTGAAGAAAATGTACAGAGCACTAACTAGGTGCACATGATATTCTTCATAGTTCGTCTTGGCCACCACTCTCTGACTGGTGAACATATTGTAGCCAGTCCAGGAGCCAGCAGATCAGAGAGCATTGTACTCCACGCACTTTGACGGGTCTGTGGAAAAATGCTTTTGGCAGATGGTCATCAATCTCTTCAGGCCCTAGAAAACAAGTGACAAATGTTCAATTGGGACAATCCTCAATATATTACATTATTTGCTCAATCACTCTACACCCCATTGCGGTTACAATAACCTCGTCGTGACGGGAGACACAAGAGACTGCAGATGCTGGAATCTTGTGATTGTCTTCGGAAGACAAGCAGCACAGTGACGGTCTGTGTGGAGTTTGCACCTTCTCCCTGTGATGGCGTGGGTTTCCACCGGGTGCTCGGGACTCTTCCCACATCCCATGTGTGGGATAATTAGTTTCTGTAAAATTGTCTCACGTCTGTAAAGAGTGGATGCAAAAGCAGGATAACATGAAGTAATGTAAAGGAGTCATTGATGGTCAGTGTGGACTTGGTGGGCCGAAGGGCCTGTTTCTGTGCTGTATCTCTAAACAAAACTAAGCGGGTCTCTAAATTCTCTTTTCCAGCTTCCCCCCCCCCCCCCCCCCCCCCCACCCACAATATCTAAAGAAAGGTAGACACAAAATGCTGGAGTAACTCAGCGGGACAGGCAGCATCTCTAGAGAGAAGGAATGGGTGACATTTCGAGTCGAGACCCTTCTTCCATAACGTCACCCATTCCTTCTCTCCAGAGATGCTGCCTGCCTGTCCCGCTGAGTTACTCCAGCATTTTGTGCCTACCTTCGATTTAAACCAGCATCTGCAGTTCTTTCCTACAACCGAAACGTCGACTAATCATGTTCTCCAGAGAGGCTGCCTGACCTTAGAGTTACTCCAGTAGAAACAAAGAACTGGAGATGCTGGTTTATAAATTAAGATAGACACAAACTGCTGGAGTAACTCAACGGGTCAGGCAGCATCTGTAGAGAAAAAAGGATGGGTGACGTTTCGGGTAGTAACTCAGCAGATCAGGCAACTTGTGGCTTTTTTTTGTAAAACAGCACCCACAGAATCACAGAGACATACAGCGTAGAAACAGGCCCTTTGGCCCAACTTGCCCACACCGGCCAACATGTCCCAGCTACCCTAATCCCATTATACTAGTCACAGAGTGATACAGCGTAGAAACAGGCCCTTCGGCCCAACTTGCCCACACCGGCCAACATGTCCCAGCTACCCTAATCCCATTATACTAGTCACAGAGTGATACAGCGTGGAAACAGGCCCTTCGGCCCAACTTGCCCACACCGGCCAACGTGTCCCATCTACACTGGTCCCACCTGCAAGCGCTTGGCCCATATCCCTCCAAACCTGTCCTGTCCATGTACCTGTCTAACTGTTGTTAAACGTTGCGATAGTTCCTGCCTCACCTCCCTCCTCTGGCAGCTTGTTCCTTACACCCACCACTCTCTGTCCTTGCAACTTCTCTCTAAACTCAGAGCTTTGAGACAAACCTGGATGTATTTCCGCTGCGTTTCGTCGTTTAATACGTGGGCCACGTGCTTGGAGAAGATTTTTTCTCGGCCGGTACGTGCGTGGATCCCCACCATGGTGACTCCGATGGGCCAAGGAGCATTGCCAATGGCCATCTGAAGGTAAGCATCGTTCGCCTGCAGGGAAAGCAAACCGTTTGTATCAAGTTAATAGAAGCACAATAGACAATAGGTGCAGGAGGAGGCCATTCAGCCCTTCGAGCCAGCACCGCCATTCAATGCGATCATGGCTGATCACTCTCAATCAGTACCCCGTTCCTGCCTTCTCCCCATACCCCCTCACTCCGCTATCCTTAAGAGCTCTATCCAGCTCTCTCTTGAAAGCATCCAACGAACTGGCCTCCACTGCCTTCTGAGGCAGAGAATTCCACACCTTCACCACCCTTTGACTGAAAAAGTTCTTCCTCATCTCCGTTCTAAATGGCCTACCCCTTATTCTCAAACTGTGGCCCCTTGTTCTGGACTCCCCCAACATTGGGAACATGTTATCTGCCTCTAATGTGTCCAATCCCCTAATTATCTTATATGTTTCAATAAGATCCCCCCTCATCCTTCTAAATTCCAGTGTATACAAGCCCAATCGCTCCAGCCTTTCAACATACGACAGTCCCGCCATTCCGGGAATTAACCTAGTGAACCTACGCTGCACGCCCTCCATAGCAAGAATATCCTTCCTCAAATTTGGAGACCAAAACTGCACACAGTACTCCAGGTGCGGTCTCACCAGGGCCCGGTACAACTGTAGAAGGACCTCTTTGCTCCTATACTCAACTCCTCTTGTTACGAAGGCCAACATTCCATTGGCTTTCTTCACTGCCTGCTGAACCTGCATGCTTCCTTTCATTGACTGATGCACTAGGACACCCAGATCTCGTTGAACTCCCCCTCCTCCTAACTTGACACCATTCAGATAATAATCTGCCTTTCTATTCTTACTTCCAAAGTGAATAACCTCACACTTATCTACATTAAACTGCATCTGCCATGTATCCGCCCACTCACACAACCTGTCCAAGTCACCCTGCAGCCTTATTGCATCTTCCTCACAATTCACACTACCCCCCAACGTAGTATCATCTGCAAATTTGCTAATGGTACTTTTAATCCCTTCGTCTAAGTCATTAATGTATATCGTAAATAGCTGGGGTCCCAGCATCGAACCTTGCGGTACCCCACTGGTCACTGCCTGCCATTCCGAAAGGGACCCATTTATCCCCACTCTTTGCTTTCTGTCTGTCAACCAATTTTCTATCCATGTCAGTACCCTACCCCCAATACCATGTGCCCTAATTTTGCCCACTAATCTCCTATGTGGGACCTTAATTAACAAAATTAATATAATCACTGGAAACCACAACTTAGAGAGTCATAGAGTCATACAGCGTGGAAACAGGCCCCTCGACCCAACTTGCCCACATCAACCAACATGTCCCATCTACACCAGTCTCACCTGCCTGCGATTGGCCCAAATCCCTCTAAACCTGTCCTATCCATGTACCTGTCTAGTTTCTTAAACGTTGAGATAGTCCCTGCCTCAACTACCTCCTCCGGCAGCTCGTTCCATACACCCACCACCCCTCAGGTTCCTATTAAATCTTTCCCACCCTCACCTTAAACCTATGCCCTCTGGTTCTTGATTCCCTGGAAGGTTAATTGGCTCAACTCCTCAACTTGACTACACAAAATGTGACTAGTTATTTGGTTGGATGAATTTTTAAAAAATTACACGTTAAGGGGCAGCACGGTGGCGCAGCGGTAGGGTTGCTGCCTCACAGCGCCAGAGTCCCAGGTTCGATCCTGACTACGGGTGCTGTCTGTACGGAGATTGTACATTCTCCCTGTGATCTGCGTGGGGTTTTCTCCGGGTGCTCCGGTTTCCTCCCACACTCCAAAGACGAGCAGTTTTGTGGGTAAATATTGTAAATGATCCTAGTGTGTAGGATAGTGCTAGTGTACAGGGATCGCTTGTCGGCACAGACTCGTGGGCCAGAGGGCTTGTTTCCAGACTATCTCTAATGTCTAAAAATTTGACATGAATTTGACTGGGGTGTGACTGGTCCTTGATTATGCTGCTGGCCTTGCCGACGCAGCGTGACATGCAGATGGGAGAGCCATGAATGAGGAAGCAGACTTGGGGAAAGGCCGAAGAGGAGGAGGAGGATGAGGAGAGGGAAATGTAGGACATAACATTTCATTTCGTCGGTAGTTAAGTTAGATCCTGCGTAAATGTAACATTTCCAGTGGACCTTCATTTAAGATCCTATATTGACCCAAAAAACATCAATCTGTCTGAAAATAAGAAAATAAATCTATATTTTCTTTGTCAATGTCAATGTATCCCAGTAAGCCTTAACCTTTTTGACAAATCATTGATTTCTAACTTTCAAACAAATAATTCTGGCTTGAAAATTCATCTTATTCATTTTAAACTGTCAACACTGTAGTAAATGTAGTGAAAGATGTTCAATAATAGGCGATATACCTTGACATATTCTCTCTGTAACATGAATTTGATGATATCAGTTATAGATTCTTTGATGTCTTGTGGCAGAATCTGGGGGGAAAAGTAAAAGAAATATACTCTCATTTCAACTTATTTCCACGATATCATATTACATGAAATCACAGCAATTTAATGTTCGCACCAACTCTAACGGGCTAATCATTCATAGCCTGTGCAATGTCACCCCGAAAACATGGCAGGGTCAGTAATCAGAGGGAATAATGTATTAGTTATGAATGCCACAGTCAGCTTTCTCACGCTCTGCCACAAAGTGCAAGTAGAGTGAGGGGACTATCAATGCTGCTCAGGGTTTATGGATTTCCCGAATACTCAGGGTTGCAGAGCTATAAATTATATCCTTTGAGGTCAAATTCTTAAAAACATTCTAATCTCCATTGCTATGGGAACGTTCAACTATATATTCCCATTACTGAAAACACTTAGCAGTTCAGAACTGGGCGGTGCAGCGGGTAGAGCTGCTGCCTCACAGCACCAGAGATCCAGGTTCCATCCTGACCACGGGGGCTGTCTGTATGGAGTTTGTACGTTCTCCCCGTGACCTGCGTGGGCTTTCTCCCACACTCCAAAAACGTACAGGTTTGTTGGTTAATTAGCCCTAGTGTGTATAGGAAAGCGTTAGTGTGCGGGGATCGCTGGTCGGCGCGGACTAGGTGGGCCGAAGGGCCTGTTTCCGCGCTGTATCTCTAAACTAAAACTAAACTGATAAATGTTTGGCACAGTGGCAGCAGACTTTCGAGGATGTTACCAGGACTCGAGGGCCTGAGCTAAAGGGAGAGGTTGGGCAGACGAGGACTTTATTCCTCAGAGCACAGGAGGATGAGGAGTGATTTTTTTGGAGGTGTATAAAATTATAAGTTATAGGAGCAGAATTTGGCCGTTCGTCCCATCAAGTCTACGACACCTTTCACCATCGTTCCCTTTTAATCCCATTTTCATGAGATGATGAGGGTAGAAGATCACGAGGGGAATAGATAGGGCAGATGTACGGTCTTTTACTCAGGATAGGGAAATCAGTAACCGGAGAACATAGGTTTAAGGGGAGAGGGGAAAGATTTTCTCGGAACTTGAGGGGCAACTTTTTCCCTCAGGGTGGTGAAAGCACGGAATTAGCTGCCAGAGGGGGCAATTGTGACAAGCACTATCACAACATTTTCAAGACATTCAGACAGGTACATGGAGAGACAAGATTTAGAGGGCTATGGGCTAAACGCGGGAGACTGGTGTAGATCAGGCACCATGGTCGTCATGGGCAAGTTGGATGGAAAGGCCTGTTTCCACGCTGTATGACGCATGTTTGCATGTTCTCCCTGTAACCCGGGTTCCTCCGGGTGCTCCGGAATCCTCCCACATCCCAGTTTTGTAGGTTAATTGGCCGTTGTAATTTACCCTTCGTGCACAGGGAGTGAATGCAAAAGTGAGATAACACAGAACGGGTGATTGATGGTCAGCCTGTTTCCATGCTGCATCTTTCAATGAATCAATCAGTCGCTGAACTGAGATGTGAACTATTTCTCACTACACAAATGTTTAATTTAGTTTTGTCACATGTGCTGAGGTACAGTGAAAAGCTTTCTTTGTTGTGTGCTTGCAGTCAACATTGTAGTAGGAATAAACGGGTCCTTTTCGAAATGGCAGGCAGTGACTAGTGGGGTACCGCAAGGCTCAGTGCTGGGACCCCAGTTATTTACAGTGTATATTAATGATTTGGACGAGGGAATTGAATGCAACATCTCTAAGTTTGCGGATGACACGAAGCTGGGTGGCAGTGTTAGCTGCGAGGAGGATGCTAGGAGGCTGCAGAGTGACTTGGATAGATTAGGCGAGTGGGCAAATGCATGGCAGATGCAATATAATGTGGATAAATGTGAGGTTATCCACTTTGGCGGCAAGAACAGGAAAGCAGAGTATTACCTGAATGGTGACTGATTGGGAGAAGGGGAGATGCAACGTGACCTGGGTGTCATGGTGCACCAGTCATTGAAAGCAAGCATGCAGGTGCAGCAGGCAGTGAAGAAAGCGAATGGTATGTTGGCATTCATAGCAAGAGGATTTGAGTTTAGGAGCAGGGAGGTTCTGCTGCAGTTGTACAGGGCCTTGGTGAGACCGCACCTGGAGTATTGTGTGCAGTTTTGGTCTCCTAACCTGAGGAAAGACGTTCTTGCCTTAGAGGGAGTACAGAGAAGGTTCACCAGATTGATCCCTGGGATGGCGGGACTTACATATGAGGAAAGACTAGATAGACTGGGCTTGTACTCGCTGGAATTTAGAAGACTGAGGGGGGATCTTATAGAAACATATAAAATTCTTAAGGGGTTGGAGAGGTTAGATGCGGGAAGATTGTTCCCGATGTTGGGGGAGTCCAGAACTAGGGGTCACAGCTTAAGGATAAGGGGGAAGTCTTTTAGGACCGAGATGAGAAAACATTTCTTCACACAGAGAGTGGTGAGTCTGTGGAATTCTCTGCCACAGAAGGTAGTTGAGGCCAGTTCATTGGCTATATTTAAGAGGGAGTTAGATGTGGCCCTTTTTGCTAGAGGGATCAGGGGGTATGGAGAGAAGGCAGGTACAGGCTACTGAGCTGAATGATCAGCCATGATCATATTGAATGGCGGTGCAGGCTCGAAGGGCCGAATGGCCTACTCCTGCACCTATTTTCTATGTTTCTATGTTTCTAACAGACTATGAATGATTGCAATCAACCTGTCCACAGTGTAGATACAGGGTAAAGGAGATAATGCTTAGTTTTTAGAGATACAGCATGGAAACAGGCCCTTCAGCCCACTGAGTCCACACCGACCAGCGATCCCCATGTCTGGGGGCACTAGGGACAATTTACAATTATACCAATAATTAACTTACAGACCTGTACGTCTTTGGAGTGTGGGAGGAAACCAGACATCCCGAAGAAAAACCACGCAGGTCACGGGGAGAACGTTCAAACTCCGTACAGACAGATCCTGACCACGGGCGCTGTCTGCATGGAGTTTGTACGTTCTCCGTGACCTGCGTGGGTTTTCTCCGGGTGCTCCAGTTTCCTCCTGCACTCCAAAGACGTACAAGGTTGTAGTTTAATTGGCTTCTGTAAGAATTTCTAACTTGTCCCCTGGTGTGTCGGACAGTGCTAGTGCACGGGGATCGCTGGTCAGCACAGATTCCGTGAGCCGAAGGGTCTGTTTCCTGCTCTGTATCGCTAAACTAAACTCTACCAATCTCACACACTAACCTTGCTCTATAGACACGGACTACAGCTCCTCTAGTAATCGGAACAAACAGTGAAATGGTTCCAGCTTTGGCAGAAGAGGCTGCTCACCTTTTTCCGGAGCTTCCTGAAGAGGGGTTTTAAGTACGATTCCGTTTGCTTGTGAGTCGCCCCAGCCACTTTGCCTTGTACATTGCACTTTAAATAATCTTCTCGAGCATTTAGATCTTTAGCCCAAACATCCAGAAGAAACTAAGAGAAAAAAAAATAGATTACAGCACATTACAGAAGAAATTAGATTCAAATAATTGAATCAATATATCAGTAGTAGGGTTCTATTGTCAGGTTCTGCTTCAGAGATGGGCACAGACTGCTGGAGTAACTCAGCGGGTCAGGCAGCATCTCGGGAGAACATGGATAGGTGACATTTCAGAGTGCTGGAGTAACTCAGCGGATCAGGCAGCATCTCTGGAGAACATGGATAGGTGACGTTTCAGAGTGCTGGAGTAACTCAGCGGGTCAGGCAGCATCTCTGGAGAACATGGATAGGTGACGTTTCACAGAGTGCTGGAGTAACTCAGCGGGTCAGGCAGCATCTCGGGAGAACACGGATAGGTGACGTTTTGGATCGCAACCCTTCTTGCAAGAATACCATATCTGAAGATATTGCCTGGTCCATCATGGGTACTGACCTCTCTACCATTAAAGGGATCTACAGGAGATGCTGCATCAAAAAGGCAGCCAGTATCAAAGACCCAAACCTCCCTGTCCACTCTCTTATATCGCAACTATCATCAGGAAGAAGGTACAGGAGCCTGAAAACCCGTGACCATTAGGTGCAAGAACAGCTTTGTCCCAACAACCGTCAGGCTCCCTGCACAACACCAACCTCAGCAACAGTGAGCTTCTATGGACTCCCTTTGGTTTCACCAAGAACTTCAGTTTTATGCACTAATATTGTGGTTATTAACTTAGTGATTAAAAAAAATATATGATATATTCTGCTTGCATTGCATTTACAGGCCTGCTAAAGCTGCTGCAAGTAAGGATTTCATTGTTCTGTAGTCAGTACTTATGACGTTTAAACATTCTTGACTCTCTTGACTAAGGAAACCCCAAAATGTGTGACAATCTCACAGCTGGGACACGGATAGAAAAGGTTTAGAGTGAGTGGCAGTGGCGTTACAGCCTCTCAACACCAGAGACACAGCTCCAATCCCGAGCGAGTATGGATGTTACCTGTACATTTGTACATTCTCCGCACGCCTGTGTTGGATTACTCTGGGTGCTCCCGTTTCCTCCTACACCCCAAAGACGTACAGTTTGAAGGTTAGTAGGAAAAAAACTGTAGATGCTGGTTAAAATCGAAGGTAGACGTTTCGGGTCGAAACCCTTCTTCAATCTGAAGATGGGTCTCGACCCGAAACATCACCCATTCCTTCTCTCCAGAGATGCTGCCTGACCCGCTGAGTTACTCCAGCATTGTGTGTCTACCTTTAGTTTGAAGGTTAATTGGCTTCTGTAAATTGCAGGGAGAACGGTCACAGGGAGAACAAACTCCGTACAGACAACACCCATAGTCAAAATCTACCGCTGCGCCACCGTAATGTACCATCAATGTATTCAGCCTTACCCTGAGAACTTTGGTTATGATGTCCATGTCTTTATAGTCATTGTCTTGACCCAAGGACTCACCCAATTGCTGCATTAAAAAACAAACCATGATTGCTCACATGTTGAAGCGCTGCAAATTAAACACTTTAACAGTAACTAATAAAAAACAAGAGGGATATAGACCACGTAAAAGCAATTGGCATTAGCCCCAATTTGCACTATAGATAGCAGACAGGGTGGGCCGAATGGCATATCCCTGTGCTGATGGGATTGCCAGAAACATAGCCTATGGTGGGCGTAAGGAATGAGTTGCCAGAGAAAGTGGTTGAGGCAGGTACTACAAGCACAGAATCGTGTCCTTTGGCCCAACTTATACATGCCAACCAAGGTGCCCCATCTATGTTAGTGCCATGTGCCCACATCTTACACATGCTAACCAAGGTGCCCCATCTATGTTAGTGCCACTTGCCCACATCTACTTATTTATTCATTTATCCATCGATTTATTTTTTTCAAATTTAAATAGATGCATCTGTGTTCCATACTTAAAGACACCTTGGACAGGTACACGGATAGAAAAGGTGTAGCGGGATAGGGGTCAAAGCGTAGGCAAATAGGACTCGTTTAGATTGGGCAACTTGGTCACCATGAGTGAGTTGGGCCAAAGGGCCTGTTTCGGTGCTACGTGACTCTATGACTAACACACTACTGTAGGAAGGACACAAAACACTGGAGTAACTCAGCGGGACAGGCAGCATGTCTGGAGAGAAGGAATGGGTGACGTTTCGGGTCAAAATCCTTCTTCAGACCCGGGTTTCAACCCAAAACATCACCCATTCCTTCTCTCCAGAGATGCTGCCTGTCCCAACTGAGTTACTCCAAGCTTGTGTCTATCTTCAGTGTAAACCAGCATCTGCAGTTCCTTCTTACACACTGTAGGAGGGGACTATACTAGTCCAGGGAGTCACGGTGGCGCAGTGGTACAGTTGCTGCTGCCTCACAACACCAGAGACCTGGGTGCCATCCTGACTCTAGGTGCTGTCTGTACAGAGTTTGTATGCCTTCCACGTGATCTGCATGGGGAGATCACATGCAGATGATGATGCATCTGCATCATCCCCAGGATGATGGTTTCCCCAGGAGCTCTGGTTTCCTCCCACACTCCAAAGACATACAGGTTTGTAGATTAATTGGCTAGGTAACATTGTAAATTGTCCCTAGTGTGTGTAGGATAATTGTTAATGTAGAGGATTGCTGGTCGGCGCAGACTTGGTGAGTTGAAGGGGCTGTTTCCATGTTGAGTTCCAGAGTACAAGTGGAAGAACAAATTGCCGTTTCGGCCCCTTGTGCCGACTCCACCATTCAGTAGGTCAAAGCCAATCTCGCACTGCAAGTAGCATTTTCCTACACTCCATTCCATGGACACGTACATAGATAGGAAAGGCTTGGAAGGATATGGGCCGAACATGGGCAAATGGGACTAATTTAGATAGGGCATCTAGGTCGGTATTGATGAGTTGGCTGTTTCCATGCCCTATGACTATTTCCTTAATATTCAACAATATTAATTCCGTCAAATGGCAACAAAAACAAAAGATACTGGGGACACTCAGAACCGGGAGCAGAGAACCTGAAACATCAATGTTGTGGCTCTCAACATGAATGTTCTCCAAGATGCCAAGCAGATCCGGTATTGTATTTTTGTTTCAGACTACAGAATTGTTCATCTTCATTGCCCGAGACAGCGTGTCGGTAGGAGTTTGAGCAATGGGATTAAAATTGCTTTGGACTGTATCGATGTCAAGCTAAGGTCATGTACTTTCTCCTGAGATGAGGGGTGAAGGGAAAACTACGATCGGCCCCCAGGTTAGGTCTGAGAAGCTAAGAACTTGCAGCAAGCGCCAGGTGTTATTTCTGTGGCATCGGCTGCTTTGACTCACGGCAAATTGAAAATCTGGATTGAGTTCAGAGATGTCCAGAGTTTGGGTGGTAGAGTTGCTGCCTCACAGAGCCAGAGACCCGGGTACGATCCTGACTATGGGTGCTGTCAGAACGGAGTTTGCACGTTCTCCCCGTGACCTCAGTGGGTTTACTCCAGGTGTTCTGGTTTCTTCCCACACTCTAAAGAACTGCAGGTTTGTAGGTTAATTGGTTTTGGAAAAATAGTCAAATATCCCTAGTGTGTGTAGGATAGTGGAAGTGAGCGGGGATCACTGGTCGGCGCGGACCTGGTGGGCCAAAGGGGCTGCTCCAAGCTGTATCTCCAAACTAAACGAATCTAAGATCTATGAGGATATTGTCAGGACCCGAGGGCCTGAGCTATAGGGAGAGGTTGAGCAGGCTGGAACTCTATTTCTTAGGGCACAGGAGGATGAGGGGTGATCTTATAGAGGTGTATAAAAACATGAGGGGAATACAGACGTTGAATGCACAGTCTTTTACCCAGGGTTGGGGAATCAAGAACTAGGTGACAAGGGTTTATGATGAGAGAGAAAAGATATAATAGGAACCTAAGTGACAACCTTTTAACTGAGCTGGTTGTGGGTACATGGAACAAGCTGTTAGAGGTGGTAGTTGAGACAGGTAGTATAACAGCATTTAAAGGGCACTTGGACAGGTACAAGGATAGGAAAGGTAGAAAGGGATCTGGGCCAAATAGGGCTCGTGTAGATGGGGCATCATGGTTAGAATGGATGAGTTGGGCCAAAGGGTCTGTTGTCCATGCTCTATGAGAGCGGTTAGTTTTTACCCAACAAGGAAGGTATAAAGTGCTTTGGCAAGATCACAGAGCGGCCACAAAATTAACCAGAGTTACATCATGAATATAAAGGCAAACTATCAGGTTGGATAATAAATTGGTTGTCAACAATGTCCATAATCCCATAAATGATCTTGAATAGAAAAGATTTCCAACTGATCCCACTGCAAAATGTGACCATTCTGTTTCAGATTGCCATGCATTCATTCATCGAGGTAGTGTTAGATGATAAAACCAATGATTAGAAAGATGTAAATCTTTCCTTGCTCCTTCCTTCAGATAGCCCCACAGTAGAAGTCAGTACACAGCCCTTACCTCCAGTTCCTCGATGGTGGTGTTTTCCTCATGAACTTTCAGGACGTTCAGCGCCTCCTGTTCACCCTGCTCCTGTCCAGCCACAATCTCATTCAGATACTGCTGGTCAATCTTGTCCATGGCAGCTTTCAAGTCATTTCTCAAACCCTACGGGAAGTAGAGAACCGATCAGACCGAAGAAACAAACAAACCAGGGCGGCGCAGCGGGTAGAGCTGCTGCCTCACAGCGCCGGAGACCCGGGTTTGAGCCTGACTACGGGTGCTGTCTATATGGAGTTTGTACGTTCTTCCTGTGACCATGTGGGTTTTCTCTGGGTGCTCTGGTTTCCTCCCCACACTCCAAAGACGTACAGGTTTGTAAGTTAATTGGCTCCTGTAAATTGTCCCTAGTGTGTAGGATAGTGCTAGTGTATGGGGTGATCGCTGGTCGGCGTAGACTTGCTGGGCTGAAAGGCCTGTTTCCGCCTGTATGTCTAAAGACTATAGTGCAGATGCTAGTTTATACCAAAGATAGACACAAAGTGCTGGAGTAACTCAGCGGGTCAGGCAGCATCTGAGGAGACAAAGAATGGGTGACGTCTCGGGTTGGGACCCTTCTTCAGACTGAAAGTAGGTGATGGGGGGAGGGAAAGAGAGATGGAAAACTGGAGGTGATAGAAGACCAGGACCAATCAGGTCAGCCACAAATGACCTCTTACAACCCAGCGGTAGGAACACTGAATTCTCTAATTTTAAGTAACTTCGTCTTACACTCCCCTCCCCTCCCGTCTCCTCCCCACCCCCACCCTAGTCGTTTTACCAGTTCCACAGTTCTCCACATTGAGATCACATCTTCCCCAGCCAACCCTACAAAATAACGCCCTGCCTGAGGTTATTTGCGACTGGCCTTGATTGGTGCTGGTCGCCTTTTGTCGCCTCCAGCTCTTCTCCTCCTCCCCCCCCCCCCCCTCCCCCCGCCTCACTTTCAGTTAGAAGGGTCCTAACCTGAAACATCACCTATCCATGTTCTCCACAGATGCTGCCTGGCCCACTGAGTTACTCCAGCACTCTGTGAAACATCACCTATCCATGTTCTCCACAGATGCTGCCTGGCCCACTGAGTTACTCCAGCACTCTGTGAAACATCACCTATCCATGTTCTCCACAGATGCTGCCTGGCCCGCTGAGTTACTCCAGCACTCTGTGAAACGTCACCTATCCATGTTCTCCACAGATGCTGCCTGGCCCACTGAGTTACTCCAGCATATTGTGCCCATCCATATATTCCCATAGTCTTCAACATAGCAATGTGATATTCAAGCTTCAAGTGGGAATGTTTCTGTTCCTGTATAAAATGCCACTCGTACAAAAGGGAAACATTACCTTATTAATTTCAGGAGTCAGGATTTCTATTTTTCGAAGCCGTTGAAAAGCTTCGTAGTCGGATTCAGCAAACAGGCGAATTGGTTCTCCACGTTCACGGAGCCTTCGAATCACCTTGGAAAATAACAAGTATGATTTTAATCACAGGAATTACTACGCTGGGAAACCCTTCTTTGGACATCTCCAGAGTAATTTATGTTTAAGTTTATTAGTGTCACATGTACCGAGGTATATTGAATGTTTTTCTTGCTATCAAATCAGATCAGATAATACTATATGTAAATACAATCAGGTCAAACTGAAGTACAATAGGTAGGGCAAAGGGGAAGATACAGAGTGCAGAATATAGTTCTCATCATTGTAGCGCATCAGTTCCACAGACAAATGTCCACAATGGAATAGAGGTGAATCGGACAGTACCCTAGCTTATGGAAGGGCCGTTCACAAGCCTGATAACAGAGGGGAAGAAGCTGTTCCTGAGTCTGGTGGTGCGCGCTTTCAAGCTTCTGCACCTTCTGCCGGACGGGAGCGGGGAGAAGGAATGACGGGGGTGGGACAAGGCTTTGATCGTGTCGGCTGCTCTCCCGAGGCAGCGTGAAGTGTAGATGGAGTCAATGGTGGGAAGTGTGGTGCGTGTGATGGACTGGGCTACATCTACAATGGTGGGGAGTGTGGTGTGTGTGATGGACTGGGCCACATCCACAACTCTCTTTAATTTCTTGTGGTCTTGGACAGAGCTGTTCCCAAACCAAGCTGTGATGCAATCTGACAGTGTGCTTGCAATGGTGCATGTGCAGAAGTTTGCAAGAGTCATTGAAGTGAAAGATCTGCCTGGTACACAATTTAAGCAGACTCCGACTATTTGCTAGAGTAAAACCAAATACAAAGTCTGCAACTTTTAATGTTACCCTCAGGGGACAAAACAACTTCCTGCTTGAAACAAGCGTCAGTGCTGCGTTTTCCTAGCTGAAGTAACTGAGGAAGCACTGTTCCTCTCGATCCATCTTTAAATAAATTTGGTCTGGTGCAATAGCACCATCTACTGCAATCCCATCCCAAACACTTGGAAACGAACAGCAATAGCAATTACGTTCAAAACTCACACCTTCAGATCGGTAAGTGAGCAATTTGATAAGTTAATACAAGAATGAAAGGGGCTTCCAGTTACAGATAATGTCTGAAAATAGAAACAAAGAACTGCAGATGAAGTTTCATAACAAAGATAGACACAAAGTGCTGGAGTAATTCAGCGGGTCAGGCAGCATCTCAGGAGAAAAAAGGATGGGTGATGTTTCGGTTCGGGACCCTTCTTCAATCTTTTTGTTCTCCAGAGATTCTGCCTGACCCGCTGAGTAACTCCAGCACTTTGTGCCTATATTATCGATAATGTCTATTATTTCAAAAAGCACTTTGTATGAAGGTTGGCACGGTGGTGCAGCAGTAGAGTTGCTGCCTCACAGCGCCAGAGACCTGGGTTCCACAGGGTGTTGTCTGTACAGAGTTTGTACGTTCTCCCCATGACTGCATGGGTTTTCTCCGGGTGTCCTGTTTTCCTTCAACACTCCAAAGACGTACAAGTTTTGTAGGTTAACTAGCTTTAGTAAAATTGTCCATAGTGTGTAGGATAGTGCTTGTGAACGAGGCCATCGCCTGTCTCGGTGAGCAACCTTTTACAAACAACAGTATGATAATGATCCACACTACAATGCTGAGAACTATATCATGCACTCTGTATCTTCCCCTTTGCTCTACCTATTGTACTTGAGTTTGAATTGAATGTATATGTTTAGTATTATCTGATTTGATTGGATAACATGCAAAACAAGCTTTCCACTGTAGCTTGATACACGTGACATAATAAACCTGAACCTAAAGGTTTTGTTTTTATGATAATGATTGATGGATAAATATAGACAGAATGGTAAGAAATTCTGCTTTCAGCAAAATGCCATAAAAAACTTCTAACATCTCATCCAAAAGATAGTATAATAGTATGTTAGTCCTACACTGGGGCAATATCAGCCCAGACTTTAACATCCGAGGTGGGACGTGAGCAGCTAATAGATGGGAGTGCTACTTTCTAGCATTGACACTTGTTATTCCTACCCAGCGGAATAAGTAGCAGTTGGATATCTGTCTGAAGAAAGGTTCAGACCCAAAACATCACGTACTCTTTCTCCAGAGATGCTGCCTGACCCGCTGAGTTACTCCAGCACTCTGTGAAACGTCACCTATCCATGTTCTCCACAGATGCTGCCTGACCCGCTGAGTTACTCCAGCACTCAGTGAAGCGTCACCTATCCATGTTCTCCACAGATGCTGCCTGACCCGCTGAGTTACTCCAACACTCTGTGAAACGTCACCTATCCATGTTCTCCAGAGATGCTGCCCGACCCGCTAAGTTACTCCAGCACTCTGTGAAACGTCACCTATCCATATTCTCTAGAGATGCTGGTTGACCCGCTGAGTTACTCCAGCACTTTGTGCCTATCTTAAGTAAGATATCTCATCCATGCCCAGTTTCATCCCTGCACTTTTCAACTCAAAAATGTTTTGCATTTAAAGTTGATTAAAATGCAAGCCGCTTAACGGTGCAATGAGGGCAACAACAGATTATCTGGAATCGTGGTGCACAACAGGACCAGTGCTATGTGTACGAAGGAAATGCAGATGCTGGTTTAAACCGAAGATAGACATAAATAGCTGGAATAACTCAGCAGGTCAGGCAGCATCTCTGGAGAGAAGGAATGGGTGGCATTTCGGATCGAGACCCTTCTTCAGATTGAAACTCATGGGAAAGGGAAACGAGAGATATAGACGATGATGTAGAGATACCAGCGCCCGTATGATGTACTGGTACCTCTGAAATGTTAAATGCCATTATTTTGTTTTGGGGCCATGTGACACATATGTTTATTACAGCTGCGTTCAAGGTTAGAGAGTTTAAAGGAGATGTATGGGGCAAGTTTTATGTTTTACACAGAAGGTGATGAGTGCCTGGAACGCAGTGCCAGGGTTGGTGACAGGATATTGATTATGCACAGATAGATAAGAGATGGGCTTGGCATCATGTTCGGCATGGACGTTGTGGGGCGAAGGGCCTCCTCTTGTGCTGTACTGTTCTATGATAAAATGCTCCAGGCACCATAGCAGAAGCGTCCATGTCACGGAGCTGGAAACTGGAAGTGTCCTGAGCTAATTCTGCTACCACCACCGTCTACTGTACAAGTGATGGCTCCCACTGATTGTCGCCGGAAGCTTGCGCCCTTTTCAGGACAGACGATGACAGTGATGTAACATTTGAAACATGGATGATGGACACGAAAGAAGAAGAAACTGCTCCAAATGCTGCTGGTCCACTTTCCTCGGCTGAATGGGACAAAGCAGGATCTTATGAAGCAAATAAAACATAACAAAGGGGACTTAATAACTTACCAAACTCTCTTTAAAGATGAATGGATTCTTTTGCAGTACAATCCAATATATTAAACAAGGAAACAGAGCTGCTGTTATTTGACAAATTGAATAACAAAGGTTCCATTTCTCATTCTTATTGAAAGTTTTCATTGTCCAAATCCTGATTAAATATTAAGGCTCTGAATAGCTACTGTGCGTAGTAACTGCGGTGAATTGTGGACGCAGCCCAGACCATCGCACAAACCAACCTCCCTTCCATCGACTCCATCTACACCTCACGCTGCCTCGGCAAGGCCAGCTGCAGAATCAGTCTCACCCCGGCCACTCCCTCTTCTCCTCTCTCCCATCGAGCAAGAGGTACAGAAGAGTGAAAACGCACACCTCCAGATTCAGGGACAGTTTCTTCCCAGCTATTATCAGGCAACTGAACCATCCTACCACAACCAGAGAGCAGTGCTGAACTACTATCTACCTCATTGGTGACCCTCGGGCTATCTTTGATGTGACTTAGCTGGCTCTACCTTGCACTAAACCTTATTCCCTGTCATGTATCTTCACACTGTAATGGTTCGATTGTAATCATGGATTGTCTTTCTGCTGACTGGATATACAATACAAAAGAACTTTATTTATCCCAGGAGGGAAATTGATCTGCCATCAGTCATAAAATACAAAATATATGAAACATGAAACTAAAGTGACGAGTGGAAAGAATTGGGGATGTGCAAAGATTTTGGGGGGTTGGGAAGTCAGTCTACCCCACGACAGAAGGGGGAGGAGTTGTTCAGTTTGATAGCCACAGGGAAGATGGATCTCCTGTGGCGTTCTGTGCTGCATCTTAGTGGAACCAGTTTGTTGCTGACGGTACTCCTCACATAGCATGCAACAAGAACTTTTCACCTTGGTACACATAGACAATAGGTGCAGGAGGAGGCCATTCGGCCCTTCGAGCCAGCACCACCATTCAATGTGATCATGGCTGATCATTCTCAATCAGTATCCCGTTCCTGCCTTCTCCCCATACCCCCTGACTCCACTATCCTAAAGAGCTCTATCCAGCTCTCTCTTGAATGCATTCAGAGAATTGGCCTCCATTGCCTTCTGAGGCAGAGAATTCCACAGATTCACAACTCTGACTGAAAAAGTTTTTCCTCATCTCAGTTCTAAATGGCCTACCCCTTATTCTTAAACTGTGGCCCCTTGTTCTGGACTCCCCCAACATTGGGAACATGTTTCCTGCCTCTAACGTGTCCAACCCCTTAATAATCTTATACGTTTCGATAAGATCTCCTCTCATCCTTCTAAATTCCAGTGTATACAAGCCTAATGCAATAATACATGACAATAAACTAAACTGAAGCACCAGAATATACCTCTTGTCTGGAAAGGGTCATAGGCAGCGTCTCCTCTGCAGCTTCCAGTTCAATTCTTGGTTGTGCCGATGACGATTCATCCTGTTCATTGGCTTTTGCTAGAACCTGTTTATTGAGAGCATTCATCATTAAACTTTTACTGCAAGAAAAAAGAAAAACTAACTTCATCCATCATACGCGTAGCTACATCAGCACAAATTACATGTGTAGGAAGGAACAGCAGATGCTGGTCTAAACCAAAGATAAGCGGGACAGGCAGCATATCATATCATATCATCATATCATATCATATCTATACAGCCGGAAACAGGCCTATTCGGCCCTCCAAGTCCGTGCCGCCCAGCGATCCCCGTACATTAACACTATCCTACACCCACTAGGGCCAATTTTTTACATTTACCCAGCCAATTAACCTACATACCTGTACGTCTTTGGAGTGTGGGAGGAAACCGAAGATCTCGGAGAAAACCCACGCAGGTCACGGGGAGAACGTACAAACTCCTTACAGTGCAGCACCCGTAGTCAGGATCGAACCTGAGTCTCCGGCGCTGCATTCGCTGTAAAGCAGCAACTCTACCGCTGCGCTACCGTGCCGCCCATCTGGAGAGAAGGAATGGGTGACGTTTCAGGTCGTGATCCTTCTTCAGACAAGAAGGATCTCAACCCGAAACGTCACCCTTTTCTTCTCTCCAGAGATGCTGCCTGTCCCGCTGTTATTCCATCACTTTGTGTCTATCTTCAGCACAAATTACATGTTGTTTTAGATATGAAGATAGGATAAAGGTGTTTTAAGAGGCCTCTGGATAGGCACATGGATATGCAGGGAATGGAGGGATATTGATTTTATGCAGGTAGATAAGAGGCGGTCTTGGCATCATGTTGGGCACAGACTATGTGAGCCATAGGGCCTGTTCCTGTGCTGTACTGTACTGTTCTATGCTCAAATAATCCCAAACCAAACAGGAGAGCATGGTCCAGGGACCTTTTCCAGTTTTCTCCCCCGACCTCGTACAATCATTAAAGAAGGGTCCCTACCCGAAACATTACCGATCCATGTCCTCCAGAGATGCTGCCTGACCTGTTGAGTTGCTCCAGCACATTGTCTTTTTATTTTGTAAACCAGCAGCTGCAGTTCCTTGTTACTATAATCTAATGAATATAAACCTAAGACAGACACAAAAAGCTGGAGTAACTCAGCGGGTCAGGTAGCATCTCTGGAGAGAAGGAATGGGTGACGTTTCGGGTTGAGACCCTTCTTCAGTTCGTCTATCCCACGACAGAAGGGGGAGGGGTTGTACAGTTTGAAAGCCACAGGGAAAAAGGATGTCATGTGGTGTTCTGTGCTGCATCTTAGTGGAACCAGTCTGTTGCTGAAGGTGTCCAAGACAGTGAAGAAGATGGCACTGGCCACCACCGATCAGTAAAACATTTGAAGCATTTTACTGCAGGGGTTGAAGGAGCGGAACCTTTTCAAATGGTACAGACGGCTCTGACCCTTCTTATATAGACCTCTGCGTTCCTGGACCAGTCTAGTTTACTGTCCAGGTAAACGCAATGTTATTTGTACTCCCTGGTAAATTGCACGTTCATACCCTTGATGGAGACAGGGGTGTTCCTCTCCTCCTAAAGTCCACCACTAACTCCTTAGTTTTGTCGGTGTTGAGCTGCAGGTGATTCAGTCCACACCACTCAACAAAGTTGTTGATTACACCGCTGTATACATCCCTTCACTGATGCAGCCCACAATTGCAGAGTCATCTGAAAACTTCTTCGGGTAATTACCAGAATGAGCATTTGAATAGCATAACGTGCAGGGGTCTGGACAAAACTGGGGAAGTGGGATAAAAATCTGGAATCCATTTTTTGGTCAGCATTAGCATGATGGAACAAACAGCCTAACCTTCTGCTGTAGGTTTATCTGATCTCATTCCACCCGTACATTAGTTGCCACTGTACCAGTCTCCTAAACCTCGCCCCAACACTTCCAATATCACCAGCAGCACATGGAGAGAGGCTGGATGCAGGCAGGCAGCTTCACATTCATTCCACTGGCCAGTATTCCATAAACCTGTAGGAAGGAACTGCAGATGCTGGTTTAAAGCCAAGATAGACACAAAGTGCTGGAGTAACTCAGCGGGTCAAGCAGCATCGCTGGAGAAAAGGAATAGGTGACATTTTGAGTCAAGACCCTTCTTCAGAGTGTTCGAGAAGGGTTTCGACCCGAAACGTCACCTATTCCCTTTCTCCAGACATGTCGTCTGACCCACTGTAGTTACTCCAGCACTTTATATCTTCATTCCAAAAACCTTGTCTAATGAATCTAAAAACAATTTCAATAGCAGTCCATTATTCATTGTGAATACAGGGAAATTTAATTAAATAAATGCCCTCGTGTTCCATGCTCAATATCCTCACTTTCACTATCAATGGAAAAAGATGTTTAATTGTCAATACATTGCTGGCAGGCAAACAGGCATATCTACAAAACCACCGTGCTATTTTGTATTGCATTTGCTAACAACATTATCCAAAGTACGTATACAACACACATCTCCTGTTCATTTCATGCACAAGGTAGTAACACTGTTTCATGTCAATAAAAAGCATTTTATTCTTTTGCAGCCAAGTGCAAGAAAAAAATGTAAAGCATCAAATGCTCATTTAAATTGTGCTATTTCAGCAATGGCCACCAGCTGTAGAGCAGAAGCTTACTCATTAAACGACTCAATTTACGTATAGTATTATTCGAGTTAGATTTAGCTCTTTGGGCTAACGGAATCAAGGGATATGGGGAAAAAACAGGGACGGGTACTAATTTTGGATGATCAGCCATGATCATATTGAATGGTGGTGCTGGCTCGAAGGGCCAAATGGTCTACCCCTGCACCTATTTTCTATGTTTCTATTTGATTGGATATAATGCGATATAAAGCTTTTCACCATACCTCGGTACAGAACTCATATTCAGACAGCCAATAAACAACATTGTTCAGAAACCTATTCTGGGCAATCTGAATCAGAGGAGTCAAAATCTTACATTCATCACTACTGGTTCCCATTTTACAAGGTTAATGCACCATTAATGTACAATTACACTCTTTATTATTAAAGTAATTCACCACTGAAATTTGTAACCATTCTTCTCACTTCCTTTTGAGGCCAGATCAATAAATATATACTTTTCCCACATGTAAAGGATTCTAACCTTCAGTCGATACCAGAATGTAAAAGATCCCAATTGATGTGTAGGAAAATAACTGTAGATGCTGGTACAAATCGAAGGTATCACAAGATGCTGGAGTAACTCAGCAGGTCAGGCAGCATCTGAAGCACCTGAAGGGTCTCGACCCGAAACGTCACCCATTCCCTCTCTCCTAGATGCTGCCTGACCTGCTGAGTTACTCCAGCATCTTGTGATACCTTCCAAAAGATGTGTATAACTGGTAGATGGCATGTTTTCCAAGATTTTTCTTCTACCCTTTTCTAGAAAGTGCATGACCATCATTTGCTAACTCCAAGGACAATCCTCAGCACAATCCTGACCAGACCCTGACTGTGTTGAAGTATGCTAATACAATAATGTACTTGCACAGCCTTTAAAGATGTATTTAAGTAACGTTATAATGCAACCTCTTGCCTTGATAATTTAACGTGAAATCACTGCTCTACCTTTGGGGCGACGGAGTGGTGCAACAGTAGAGTTACTGTCTTAAAGCACCAGGGACCTGGGTTCGATCCCAACTACAGGTGGTATCCGCACGTAGTTTACACATTCTCTATGTGACCGCGTGGGTTTTCACCAGGTGCTCCAATTTCCTCCCACACTCCAAAGACGTGCGGGGTTGCAGGTAAATTAGCTTCTGTAAATTGTCCCTAGTGTGTAGGACAGTGCTAGTGTATGGGTGACGTTTGGTCGGCACAGACTCGGTGGGCCGAAGGGCCTTGTTTCCATGCTGTATCTCTAAACTAAACTACTAACATTCTGTCAACTATCATGAGAATAGTGAGCATGCAAAGTATTTGAGCGAATTGCAACAATCATTCAGCTGATAACTTAAAGACATTTTATTCCAACAAGTAAAAACAAAAAAAGGCAAGGCAAATGTCATTAACCAACACAAAAACCCAAAGCCAAGCTACAGACTCTCAGCTTACTGGTTACTTCATGCATCCAGCTACATGACTTGCATGCAGCACAAAACAAAAGTGTTTTCAAACCCATACCTTTAGTGGCTGCTCCTCACTTACAACCTATTGGCACAATTTCACAGGAAAGATTTGCCGTAAGTGCTTACATTCTCACTGGCAAAATGTATTTGGACATTACACATATAGAAACAGCAACTCATTAATTCATTACTGTTATAAAAAATAAAAAAATAAAAGCAAAGGAAGTACCTTGTAGCCACTTCTTTCCAAATAATCATCTTCTTCCTTCCTGGTTAGGTCACTACGTTTAAAGTATTTTTTCGATTCCTGATATGCAGAAAGGACAATTACCACCGCAATCTCTAAATAAAACCTTGCGCACTGCCTTAAGAACACCAAAGACAAAAGTGGTCTTTGATGGGGGTGCACAGTGACGCAGCAGTAGAGTTGCTGCCTTACAGCACCAGAGACCTGGGTTCCATCTATATGGAGTTTGCACGTTCTCCCAGTGACCTGCGTGGGTTTCCTCCCGCACTCCAAAGAGGTACAGGTTTGTAGGTTAATTGGCTTCGGTAAAAAAATGTAAATTGTCCCTAAAGTGTGGATAGTGCTAGTGTACAGGTATTGGTATTGTACAGGCACTGGTTAGTGCAAAACCAAAGCTGTTTCCAAACTGTATCTCTAAAATCTAAAGATCTAAAAAATAATCTAAAGATAGCTCCTGATTCAACATGCATCACAGCCGCCTTCAAATCTTTTCAGCAGCAGTCACAGGGAACACTGTCAAATCTAATTTTTCCATTTAACAACCCACAAACTTAAAGAAAAAACACTTTTAAACTAAAATATTTTAAATACAAACAAAAGGTTCAACAGATTATAAAAAGAGGTTTGGGACAGAAGATAAAGTCAGATTAGGGCATCAAATGAAATTCAGAAATCAAACCAGGAAGTGTAGGAAGGAACAGCAGACACAGAGTGCTGGAGTAACTCAACGGGTCAGGCAGCATCTGTGGTGGACATGGATAGGTGACGTTTCACAGAGTGCTGGAGTAACTCAGCGGGTCAGGCAGCATCTGTGGAGAACATGGATAGGTGACGTTTCGGGTCGGAAGAAGGTAACCCTAACCTCTGAGTTACTCCAGCATTTTGTGTTTATCACCTAGGGGCATTTAGGCAGACACTTCAATAGACATGGGCTAGAAGGATGCAGTCCTAATGTAGGCCAATGGGATAAGTGTAGGTGGACAACTATGCTAGCTAGTATGGATAGGATGGGCCGAGTGGCCGGTTTCCGAGCTGTGGGTCTAAATTGTTGTGGGAATGAGGAAGCGAGCGGGGAATGTTTACGGGAGCGCACCCAGAATAATGCGGAGGGTGGGCGCTCCCTCCCCCCCCCCCACCGCGGCGCTCCCTCCCCCCCCCCGCGGCGCTCCCTAACCCCCCCCCCCCCACCGCGGCGCTCCCTCCCCCCCCCCGCGGCGCTCCCTAACCCCCCCCCCCCACCGCGGCGCTCCCTCCCCCCCCCCGCGGCGCTCCCTAACCCCCCCCCCCCCACCGCGGCGCTCCCTAACCCCCCCCCCCCACCGCGGCGCTCCCTAACCCCCCCCCCCCCCCGCGGCGCTCCCTCCCTTCCCCCCCCCCCGCGGCGCTCCCTCCCTTCCCCCCCCCCCCGCGGCGCTCCCTCCCTCCCTCACTCACCGTCAGGCTATCCACCTGCCGCCGTTTCCGCGCGATCTCCTCCCGCAGTCGCTCCATGGCGGCTTCCAGCAACCCGCGCATGCGCAGCGCCGCGACCCCCCCTCCCCCGCCAGCGCGCGCGGGCGGAGCGCAGCCGTTAGTGACGTAGCATGGGGGGGGGGGGGGTGCGCGCCTCCTTCAGTGACGTAGCATTGAGTGTGCGCCTCCTTCAGTGACGTAGCATTGAGTGTGCGCCTCCTTTAGTGACGTGATATCGGGGGTGCGCATGCGCGGGTCGCTGGAAGGAGTGCTTCGATTAGAACCGCAATATCGAGGGAGCGCCTCAATAGACAATAGACAATAGGTGCAGGAGGAGGCCATTCAGCCCTTCGAGCCTGTACGCACCGCCATTCAATGCGATCATGGCTGATCACTCTCAATCAGTACCCCGTTCCTGCCTTCTCCCCATACCCCCTCACTCCGCTATCCTTAAGAGCTCTATCCAGCTCTCTCTTGAAAGCATCCAACGAACTGGCCTCCACTGCCTTCTGAGGCAGAGAATTCCACACCTTCACCACTCTCTGACTGAAAAAGTTCTTCCTCATCTCCGTTCTAAATGGCCTACCCCTTATTCTCAAACTGTGGCCCCTTGTTCTGGACTCCCCCAACATTGGGAACATGTTATCTGCCTCTAATGTGTCCAATCCCCTAATTATCTTATATGTTTCAATAAGATCCCCCCTCATCCTTCTAAATTCCAGTGTATACAAGCCCAATCGCTCCAGCCTTTCAACATACGACAGTCCCGCCATTCCGGGAATTAATCTAGTGAACCTACGCTGCACGCCCTCCATAGCAAGAATATCCTTCCTCAAATTTGGAGACCAAAACTGCACACAGTACTCCAGGTGCGGTCTCACCAGGGCCCGGTACAACTGTAGAAGGACCTCTTTGCTCCTATACTCAACTCCTCTTGTTACGAAGGCCAACATTCCATTGGCTTTCTTCACTGCCTGCTGTACCTGCATGCTTCCTTTCATTGACTGATGCACTAGGACACCCAGATCTCGTTGAACTCCCCCTCCTCCTAACTTGACACCATTCAGATAATAATCTGCCTTTCTATTCTTACTTCCAAAGTGAATAACCTCACACTTATCTACATTAAACTGCATCTGCCATGTATCCGCCCACTCACACAACCTGTCCAGGTCACCCTGCAGCCTTATTGCATCTTCCTCACAATTCACACTACCCCCCAACTTAGTATCATCTCAATTGGAGGCACACACCATTGAGATGGCACCACTCAATTAGTAGTGAGGGAGCATCTCACTTGGAGAAGGAGTATCTTGTATCTTGTATCTTGTAGTCATCACCTCCGAAGAGTCCACCAGGGACTATACTGGTGGGTTTGGTGTGGCGGGGGGCTTTGCCATCAGTGGGCCTGGATGGAGGGAGGTCGGTCTTGAAGGTTGCGTAGGTGGGTGGGTGGGCATGAAGGTTGCGTAGGTGGGTGGGTGGGCATGAAGGTTGCGTAGGTGGGTGGGTGGGCATGAAGGTTGCGTAGGTGGGTGGGTGGGCATGTCAACAGGGGATTGTGGGAGGGCATTCCAGAGGGAAATTGCTTCAGGGAAAAAAAGACTGGATGTAGGGAGTGTTATGTTGAACTACAAGTTGCCTGTTGTGGCTTCTTCTGGATCTTGTTGTTTTCTCTTTGACATATAAGTCAGCGTCGAGGTCGATGTCAAGTCACATTTATTTGTCACATACACATACACGATGTGCAGTGAAATGCCTGCGGGTTGTGCGGCCTGTGGGAAGAAGCTCCGTCTCATCCTCTCCGTTTTCACAGCGTGACAGCGGAGGCGTTTGCCTGATCGTAGCATCTGGAACAGTCCGTTACTGGGGTGGCAGGGGTCCCTCATGATCTTGCTTGCTCTGGATCTGCACCTCCTGATGTATAGGTCCTGCAGGGGGATGAGTGTAGTTCCCATGGTGCGTTCTGCCGAACGCACTACTCTCTGCAGGGCCATCCTGTCCTGGGCAGAGCTGTTCCCAAACCAGACTGTAATGTTGATGATCTTGTGAAGGGTCATCAATCTGGCGTCTGGTTTCAAGGGAGTATTGTATTGTATTGCACCTCTTAGAGGCTCAATATTGCGATGGCACAATATATTGAGGCGCCCCACAATTACACGTGTGGTATTACCTGCTGAGTTACTCCAGCATTTTGTGAATAATACCACAATTACAGTCATGTGATAGGAGCAGAATTAGGCCATTCGGCCCATCAAGTCTACTCCGCCATTCAATCATGGCTGATTGATCTCTTCCTCTCAGCCCCATTCTCCTGCCTTCTCCCCATAACTCCTGACGCCCGTTCTAATCAAGAATCTATCTGTCTCTGCCTTAAAAATATCCATTGACTTGGCCTCCACAGCTGTCTGTGGCAATGAATTCCACAGATTCACCACCCTCTGACTAAATAAATTTCTCCTCATCTCCTTCCTAAAACAACATCCTTTAATTCTGAGACTGCCCTCTCGTCATAGACTCTCTCACTAGTAGACTTTATTTTTCTCGTTTATTATATTGTTTACAGAATGTAAAAGGACTGGACAAGCTAGATGCAGGAAAAATGTTCCCAATGTTGGGCAAGTCCAGAACCAGGGGCCACAGTCTTAGAATAAAGGGGAGGTCATTTAAAACTGAGGCGAGAAGAAACTTTTTCACCCAGAGTTGTGAATTTGTGGAATTCTCTGCCACAGAGGGCAGTGGAAGCCAAATCACTGGATGGATTTAAGAGAGAGTTAGATAGAGCTCTAGGGGCTAGTGAAATCAAGGGATATGGGGAGAAGGCAGGCACGAGTGATTGATTGTGGACGATCAGCCATGATCACAATGAATGGCAGTGCTGGCTCGAAGGGCCGAATGGCCTCCTGTACCTATTTTCTATGTTTGCATATTCTGTTGTGCTGCTGCAAGTAAGAATGTAATTGTTCTATCTGGGACATATGACAATGAAGCACTCTTGACTACTAACCTTAATACTAATTCTTAGCTGCTTTTTGCAAATATATGAATTCACTAATATTCTGAACATGAATGAGTTTGAATTAGGGTAGTATAATATTACGTTGCCCTTGGTAAGTGGGACATTGATGGAAGATCATTAGTATACCTCAGAAGGAAGTTAATTTCTCACATTGATGACAGTACATTTTCAATGCCAAATGGACCAGTGAGTGTAAAAGTGGGGGATAGGGTTGTCGAGTTGAGTTCACGTATAATAGTTTATTATCACGTCTACCGAGGTACAATGAAAAACATTTGTTGCGTGCTACTCAGTCAGCGGAAAGGCAATATGTGATTATAAAGCTTTTCACTGTCCCTCGGTATCAACTCATCCATGCCAACCAAGATGCCCCATCTACGTTATTCCAATTTGACAGTGGCCCATATCCCTCTAAACCTTTCCTATCCATGTACCTGTCCAAGTGTCTTTGCCACGACTAGAGGATGTGAGCTATAGGGAGAGGTTGAGTAGGCTGGTTCTCTATTCCTTGGAGCACAGGAGGATGAGGGGTGATCTTATAGAGGCGTATAAAATCATGAGAGGAATAGATCGGGTAGATGCACAGAGTCTCTTGCCCAGAGTAGAGGAATCGAGAACCAGACAACATAGGTTCAAGGTGAAGGGGAACAGATTTAATAAGAATCTGAGGGGTAACTTTTTCACACAAGGGTGGTGGATGTGTGGAACAAGCTGCCAGAGGAGGTAGTTGAGGCTGGGACGTTTAAGGAACAGTTAGACAGTACATGGATAGGACAAGTTTGGAGGGATATGGACCAAGCGCAACCAGGTAGGACTAGAGTAGCTGGGGTATGTTGGCCGGTGTGGGCAAGTTGGGCTGAAGGGCCTGTTTCCAGACTGTATCACTCTATGACATGCTGTTATCTTGATGCTGGAATACCAGACCAAAACAAAGTGGTGGAGGAGCTCAGTGGGTCAGGCAGCATCTGTGGAGGGGATGGACAGATGACCTTTTTTGGGTCGTTAGACTACAGAAGGATCCAACCCTCACCTGTCTATTCCCTCCACAGACACTGCCTAACCCACTGCATTACTCCAGCACTTTGGGTTTGGCTCAAGATTCTATAGGTGATTTTTAAGAGCTGCATGCAACCTGCTTCTGCCATTGTCTCGCGTTCAAACGTAATTCCTTCAAAATATCTGCTTTATTTTAATATGTAGATGGAATTTCACGTCCGTATGTAATTGGAGGATTATGATTACTGGAAGCATTGATCAAAAGCGAGTTTTAATATTTAATCTTTAACCAAATAAAATGATTATTCTCTTCACTTTTTTTAAGGATTAAATCTTTATGCTTCAATCAAGTAAACATGTGATTATGGATCCCCATTGCTGCATTAGTGAAATTAAAGTTGAGATTAAAATAATATATTTATCCCTTCCACAGAATATATTTTATTGTATATGATTTGCAGCAAATTGATTCTCAAGAAATTTTACAAAAAGAACTATATTTAGAATCCACAAAATCAAAATGGGAGCAAGAGACTGCCTCAGATGAAATGTATAATAAAGGTCTTTACTGCATATTTAATATTTATGGATTAACTAGTCACATTTACATATCTCTTCACAACCGTTAGTCAATAGTCAATAGTGCTCTGTTTGTCACGTATGCAACTGCACAGTGAAATTCATTTTGCATTTATTACACGCGTGGGCACCGCCATAATTGGCACCATTATTCAAAGGATAGGATTTTAACAAAAGAAGGTACACGGTGACGCAGCGGGTAGAGCTGCTGCCTCACAGCACGGAGACCCGGGTTCGATCCTGACTACAGATGCTGACTGTACGGAGTTTGTACGTTCTCCCCATGACCCGCGTGGGTTTTCTCCGGGTGCTCCGGTTTCCTCCCACACTCCAAAGACGTGCAGGTTTGTAGGTTAATAGGCTTATCGTGTGTAAATTGTCTCTAGTGTGTGTAGGATAGTGTTAGTGTGCGGGGATCGCTGATCAACGCGAACTTGGTGGGCCGAAGGGTTGTTTCCACACTGTTTCTCTAAACTAAATTAAATTAAAACACCTCTGTTAGTGACCTTAAATTTTTTTTTTTAAATGACAGTTACATCTTACTGCAGGATCTTCAACACAAAAAATTAGTACAGTATGGAGTGAGATCAGAATCAGATTACAGTTTAGTTTGTTGCACGTGTAGTGAGGTACAGTGAAAAGCTTTTGTTGCGTGCTATCCAGAATGCCATCATTCAGAAGAAATACCTTTAGCCCGTAGACCACGAGCCGGTGGACGGAACTTCTGTGGGAGGGAGTGCAGAGCCTCAATGGTGGAGTGGGCCACTGGAAGCCCTGCAGCAGCCTGGGGCTCAGCTGGACTGGGCTCCACTCCAAGAGGCTGAGCACGTGGACCGCACACAGCCTACAGCAACAGTGTACAGATTCATGAGAAAGTGAAAAACATTTAGTGCAAGACAAAATCCAGTAAAGTCCCATTAAAGATAGTCTGGGAGATACGGGTCCCAATTTGTGATTTAGGTTTAAGATTCAGATGATGGATCTTCAATTGGAACCCTCTTTCCACAGATGCTGCCTTACCTGTTGAGTTTTTCTAGCGTTTTTTCAAATTTCAAACCAATTAGTTTTAAAAAACTGATCATAATTTTAATACATTAAATGGAATCAAGGCCTGGAGATTAGTCTATGATGGAGCCACAAGGAACTGCAAATGCTGGAATCTTAAGTAAAATACAAACTGCTGGAATAACTCAGTGGGTAATGCAGCATATGTGGAGGGAATGCATAGGCGATGTTTCGGGTCGGACTCCTTGTTCAGACTGAATAGCCTATGCTATCATATCATATCATATCATATATATGCAGCCGGAAACAGGCCTTTTCGGCCCACCAAGTCCGTGCCGCCCAGCGATCCCCGTACATTAACACTATCCTACACCCACTAGGGACAATTTTTACATTTACCCAGCCAATTAACCTACATACCCGTACGTCTTTGGAGTGTGGGAGGAAACCGAAGATCTCGGAGAAAACCCACGCAGGTCACGGGGAGAACGTACAAACTCCTTACAGTGCAGCACCCGTAGTCAGGATCGAACCTGAGTCTCCGGCGCTGCATTCGCTGTAAAGCAGCAATTCTACCGCTGCGCTACCGTGCCGCCCTATTGTCTGAAGAAGGGTCTTGACCCGAAACGTCACCCATTCCTTCTCTCCAGAGATGTTGCCTGTCCCTCAGAGTTACTCCAGCTTTTTGTGTCCATCATCGGTTTAAACCAGCATCTGGAGTTCCTTCCTACAATATATTGTTTTATGTTCTTCCTACTACAACATTACACAAACAGGATTCAGGAGGCAGGTGGAGACACAAGAGACTGATCTACGCTGGAATTCCCTCGCCCTCTTCCTGCACGAAATAGCCCAGCTGTTGGCGGTTGTGCAGTAGAAAGCAGAAAGAAAAGCAGAAATCCCTGGTGTCAATTCTAGCTGGTACAGTTTCACCTTGGCATCACTCCCAGGTGTGTTCAGTTTAGTTTAGTTTAGTTTAGAGATACAACACGGAAACAGACCTTTCAGCCCAACCAGTCTGCGTCGACCAGTGATCCCTGCATACTAACACTATCCTGCACACACTGGGGACAATTTACAATAATTATACCTAGCTAATTAACCTACAAAACTGTACGTCTTTGGAGTGTGGGAGGAAACCGGAGCACCGGGGAAAACCCACGCGGTCACGTGGAGAACGTAAAAATTCCATACAGACAGCGCCTGTAGTCAGGATCGAACCGGGGACTCTGGCACTGTGAGGCAGCAATTCTACCGCTGCGCCACTCAGTGATTCCATCCCCCCTCCCCCCCCCCACCTTCCACGACAGAGCTCCGGGTGATATTTTCCTGGTTTTGCTTCCTGGGTGCAGTGATGGAGCCACCCCACCCCCTTGGGAACAATGTCTCTCTGGTGGAGCTCTCATAGTCAGAGTCACACAGTGTGGAAACAGGCCCTTCGGCCCAACTTGCCCACACCGGCCAACATGTCCCATCTTCACTAGTCCCACCTGCCTGCATTTGGTCCATATCCCTCTAACCCTGCCCTATCCATGTACCTGTCTAATTGTTTCTTAAACGTTGGGATAGTCTCAGCCTCAACTACCTCCTCCGGCAGCTCGTTCCGTACACCCGCCACCCTCTGTGTGAAAAAGTTACCCTTTGGATTCCTATTAAATCTTTTCCCCTTCACCTTGAACCTATGTCCTCTGGTCCCCGATTCCCCTACTCTGGGCAAGAGACTCCGTGCATCTACCCGATCTATTCCCCGAGAGCCGTGTCCCCCTGGCGGAGCTCCGCAACACGGACCCCTGGCAGAGCCTCAGGATCTGTGTCCCCCTGGCGGAGCTCCGCAACATGGACCCCTGCCAGAGCCTCAGGAGCCGTGTCCCCCTGGCGGAGCTCTCCCCGGGAGCCGTGTCCCCCTGGCGGAACTCTCCCCGGGAGCCGCGTCCCCCTGGCGGAGCTCTCCCCGGGCGCTGTGTCCCCCTGGCGGAGCTCTCCCCGAGAACCGCGTCCCCCTGGCGGAGCTTCGCAAACACGGACCCCTGGCGGAGCTCTCCACGGGAGCCGTGTCCCCCTGGTGGAGCTCTCCCCGGGAGCCGTGTCCCCCTGGCGGAACTCTCCCCGGGAGCCGCGTCCCCCTGGCGGAGCTCTCCCCGAGAACCGCGTCCCCCTGGCGGAGCTCTCCCCGAGAACCGCGTCCCCCTGGCGGAGCTTCGCAACACGGACCCCTGGCGGAGCTCTCCCCGGGAGCCGTGTCCCACTGGTGGAGCTCTCCCCGGGAGCCGTGTCCCACTGGTGGAGCTCCGCCTGACGGCCACCGGCCGCCGCTCCCTTCCCCGCAGGTGGCGCCGCCCGCCGTCCGTCCGTCCGTCCGTCCCCCCCCCCCCCCGGGCCCAGTAGGCCTCGCGCCCTCCCGCCCTCCCGCCCGCCCGCAGCCGCCTCAACCTCAACCCCCCCGCCGGCGCCGGGCCCCGCACTCCCGCCTCAACCCCACCCTACCCTACCCTACCCCACCGCGCCATGGAGGCGACGGAGAGGAGACGGAGCAGGAAATCACAGAGTTTCAAGAGGGTGGCGGAGGGTGAGTGACGGACTGGAGTTAGTGGAGGGGGGAGGGGGGAGGGAATGAGGGGAGTGGAGTGAAAGAGGAGGGAGGGAGGGAGGGAGGGAGGGAGGGACTGGAGTTAGTGCAGGAGGAGGGAGGAGGGAATGAGGGAATGAGGGAGAGAGGTAGGAGTGGAGTGAGGGGAGAGGAGGGGAGGGAGGGAGGGAGTGGGGAGGGACTGGAGTTAGTGGAGTAGGTGGAGGGAGGGGAGGTGGGAAATGAGGGGAGAGGAGTGAGGGGAGGGAGAGAGGAGTGAAGGAGAGGGGAGGGAATTGAGTTAGTGGAGGTGGGGAGGAATGAGGGGGAGGGAGGGGAGGGAAGTGGGGAATGAGGGGAGATGGGGAAAGTGAGGGTGGATTGGAGTTAGTGGAGGAGGTGGGGGAGGAGGAGGAGGAGGGAGGGGAGGTACATGAGGGTGAATGAAATGACTAAGGGGGGAGAGGAGGGAGGGGGTGAGTGAAAGGAGAGGGGAGGGGAATGAGGGGAGGGGAGAGAGAGGGGAAGGGAGGGACGAGTTAGTGGAGGGGGTGGGGAGGCGAGGGTGAAGGGGAGGGAGGAGGAGGAGGAGGGAAGGATGGGGTAGGGGAGGGAGTGAAAGGTAGAAGGAGGGGATGGAGGGAGGAGAGAAGGGAGGGTGGGGGGAGCAAGTGGGGGTGATGGGTGTGAGGAGAGGAGGGCGAGTGAAAGGAGGGAGGAGAGGGGAGGGTGGACGTATCTTTGGTAGTGAGGGTGAGGAGAAGTTAGGGAGAGGGGAGGAGGGAGTGAATGGGGAAGGACTGGGGGTAGGGGAGGGTGAGGGAGGGATGGGAGAAAGTGCAGAGGGAGGGTGGGGGGGGGGGAGGGAGAAGGAGGAGAGGGGTAGGGAGAACAGGGCGAGGGTGGGGAGAGGGGACGGGGAGAGATATACACAGAGGAGGGAGGAAAGGGTAGGAAGATGGGGAGAGAAAGGGGAGGGAGAGGGGGGAAGGGGAGGGAGGAGGTGGAGGGGGAGAGGGACTGTGAGGTAGGAGGGTGATTGAGTGGGTGGGCGAGCGAGAGGGGTGTGGAGGGAGATTGTGGAGGAAGGGGAGGGAAATTGAGGGGGGGGACTGGGGGGAAGGGAGAGTGGGTGAGTTTAAGGGATGGAGAAAGGAGGGAGAGAGAGGGAGGGATTGGGAGGATGTGAGGGAGGAGAGAGAGTGAGAGAGGAGGCTGTTGACGATATAGGCTGGGGGAATGGCCCGATGGGAGATTCTGAAGCAGTGGGTCTGGGGTGGTTTGGAGGGGTGCTCCTGTGTGCGGGAGGGTGAGGGAGATGGGAGGGGGGGAGGGGGGTGGGGGAGAGGGGTGAGGGAGAGGGAAAGGGGTGAGGGAGAGGGGTGAGGGAGAGGGGTGGGGGGTGAGGGAGAGGGGTGAGGGAGAGGGGTAGGGAGAGGGGTGAGGGAGGGGGGGTGAGGGAGAGGGGTGAGGGAGAGGGGTGAGGGAGGGGGTGAGGGTGAGGGAGAGGGGAGAGGGAGAGGGGTGAGGGAGGGGGGTGAGGGAGAGGGGTGAGGGAAAGGGAGAGGGGTGAGGGAGGGGTGTGAGGGAGAGGGGTGAGGGAGGGGGTGATGGAGAGGGGTGAGGGTGAGGGAGAGGGGTGAGGGAGGGGTGTGAGGGTGCTACGAGGGTTCTTGCAGCTTGCAAGGCGAGGAGGGTCACAGAATGTCCCCCTGTGAGGAATTATCTGTGGAGATAATCTAAGGGGTGCTTGGAGACGTGCAAATACTCTGATGGCACTCTTGTACATTCTGCAAGTCTTTTGGAGTAAATAAATAGGAACTGTCTTGAATGTTAGCAGAGTTTGTAAACTTACCGAATGATAGATCGCAAGGGTGCATTTTCACTTTGCAACTCGTGTGTTGGTGTGAAAAGATTGTTGCTAGCTAGTCACAGAGACTTACAACGTAGAAACAGGCCCAACTTGCCCACACCGACCAATTCTCATCTACACGATGTTTGGCCCATATCCCACTAAACCTGTCCTATCCATATACCTGTCTAAATGTTCCTTAAACGTTTTAATAGTCCCTGCCTCAACTACCTCCTCTGGCAGATCGTTCCATACACCCACCATCCTTTGTGTAAAAAAAGTTACCCCTCCGGTTCCCATTAAATCTTTCCACCGCCTCATCGATGTCCTCTGGTTCTTGATTCTCCTACTTGCTCGGCTCTCTTCTTTAAACTTTGCCCCCCTGACCTTTAATCTATGCCCTCTAGTATTTGGTGTGTCGTATCCTGAGAAAAAGGGTTCTGACTGTCCACCGTCCCAATGCCTCTCAGGATGTCATATATCAGATCACTCTACAACTTCCGGCATTCCAGAGAAAACAATCCAAGTCTGTATGTGTAGGAAGGAACTGCAGATACTGGTTTATACCGAAGATAGACACAAAGTGCTGGAGTAACTCAGCAGGTCAGGCAGCATCTCTGGAGAAAACGGATGGGTGACATTTTGGGTCGGAAGAAGTTTTCCGAACTGAAACGACACCCCATCCTTTTTCTCCAGCGATGCTGCCTGACCCGCTGAGTTACTGCAGCACTTTGTGTCTGCACAAGTCTGTCCAACCTCTCCCTGTAGCTAAATAACCCTAATGCAGGCATTATCAGTCTGATGAAGGGTCTCGACCCAAAACGTCACCTATCCATGTTCTCCGGAGATGCTGCCTGACCCGCTGAGTTACCCCAGCACTCTGTGAAACGCCACCTATCCATGTTCTCCACAGATGCTGCCTGACCCGCTGAGTTACTCCAGCATTTTGTGTCTATCATTCTGGTAAACCTCCTCCGCACCCTTTCCAAAGCCTCCACATCCTTCCTGAAATGGGGCGACCAGTACGATGCGCAATACTACAAATGCGGTCATAGTCCTATAAAGTTGCATCATGACTTCCTGATTCTCATATTCAATTCCCCGACCTATGACAACAAGTGTACCATATTCCCTCTTTACCACTGTTCTGGTGCTGTACTTTTCTATATTCAGCATGGTGGCTCAGCAGTAGAGTTGCTGCCTCACAGCGCCAGAGACCCAGGTTAGACCCTGACTACGGGTGCTTTCTGTACGGAGTTGGTACGTTCTCCCCGTGACCTGCCTGGGTTTTCTCCGGGTGCTCCGGTTTCCTCCCACACTCTAAACATGTACAGGTTTGTAGTGTATAATTGGCTTTGGTAAAATTGTAAATTGTCCCTCGAGTGTGTAGGATAGTATTAGTGTGCGGGGATCGCTGGTCGGCGCGGACTTGGTGGGCCAAAGGGCCTGTTTCCGCACTGTATTTCTAAACTAAATTAAATTAAACTGTGTTATGTTCTAAGATTGACTCTAAGATGCTTGTACCATTAGCTAGTCACTAGCCGGGCTGGTATTAATTATCCACTCCAATCTCCGCTGTAGTTTAGATTAGTGTAGAGATACAGTGCGGAAATAGGCCCTTCGGCCCACCGTGTCCGTGGTGACCAGTGATCCCCGCATATTAACACTATCCTACACACACACACCAGGGACAATTTTTACATTTACCAAGCCAATTTACCTACATACCTGCACGTCTTTGGAGTGTGAGAGGAAACCGAAGATCTCGGAGAAAACCCACGCAGGTCACGGGGAGAACGTACAAACTCCGTGCAGACAGCACCCGTGGTCAGGATGGAACCCGGGTCTCCGGCGCTGTAAGGCAGCAACTCTACCGCTGCGTCACTGTGCCACCCTTGATTTACCCCGGAATTACTCCACCCTGTAATGTGGCTTGCTGAACCATTTTTAAGGCCACAAAGTCTGGCTAAACTGGGTAAAGGTGGCAGATTTAATTCTTGCAAGGTCATTACCGAGGTTTAATTTTAATATTTTCCACTGCCCTGTCAATACCTTTGTTCATGTACAGTTAACCTAATTTTTTACAACTATCCACCAGCTGTGTCATGGACAGTGTTGTGGATACAAACATTTTAATTCCAGATTTTAATTTCCAAATGACTTCAGTTCCACTTCCACACTGGAACTGGGAATTAAAATTAAAGCTCCAGATCTCTTAGTTTGAGTTTAGTTTATTGTCACGTGCACCGAGGTACCGTGAATATAAGAAAATAACTGGTACAAATCAAAGGTATTTATTCACAAAATGCTAGAGTAACTCAGTAGGTCAGGCAGCATCTCAGGAGAGAAGGAATGGGCGACGTTTCGGGTCGAGACCCTTCTTCAGACTGAGGTACAGTGAAAAGCTTTTGTGTTTCGTGCTATCCAATCAACGGAAAAACAATACATGATTAGAATCAAGCTGAATATGTAGGAAGGAACTACAGATGCTGGTTTTCACCGAATATAAACACAAAAAACTGGAGTAACTCAACGGGACAGGCAGCATCTCTGGAGAGAAGGAATGGGTGACGTTTCGGGTCGAGACCCTTCTTCAGACTGAGAGTCAGGGGAGAGGAAGACATAGAGAGATGGAAAGGTAATTCAGGATAAAGGATATAATGTTTAGTGAAAGATAAATCCAGTAAGGTCCGATTAAAGATAGTCCGAGAGTCCCCAAAGTGGTAGATGGGAGGTCAGGACCGCTCTCCAGTTGGTGAGAGGACAGTTCAATTGCCTGATGACAGCTGGGAAGAAACTGTCCCTGAATCTGGAGGAGTGCATTTTCACACTTCTGTAGCTGGACTGGATTGCATCTTTGCACGCTAATGAAAAAGTGCAAACACGGTACTACTGTACTCCCAATATATAATCATCTTCTCCTTCCTTAGACTTTCACCTTCAGGGATCACTCCAGTGCTGTGGGTTTAGTTTAGTTGAGAGATACAGCGCGGAAACAGACCCTTCGGCCCACCGAGTCCACACTGATCAGTGATCCCCACACACTAACACTATCCCACACACACTAGGGACAATTTACAATTTTTCCAAGTCTATTAACCTACAAAACTCTACATCTTTGGAGTGTGGGAGGAAACCGGAGCACCCGGAGAAAACCCACGCAGGTCACAGGGAGAATGTACAAACTCCGTACAGACCCCGTAGTCAGGATTGAACCTGTGATTCTGGCGCTGTGAGGCAGCAACTCTACCGCTGCGCCACCATACTGCCACAGTTTTGAGGTGGCTGATGAGACTAACGAGATATGTGGGGTCAGCCACAGATAACATGGGAGGTGTTTTTGGAAGGAACTGCAGAGGCTGGTTTAAACCAAAGATAGACACAAAAAACTGGAGTAACTCAGCGGGTCAGGCAGCATCTCTGGAATGGGCGACGTTTCAGGTCTGAAGAAGGGTCTCGACCCGAAAGGTCACACATTCCTTCTCTCCGGAGATGCTGCCTGTCCCGCTGAGTTACTCTAGCTTTTTGTGTCTAACACGGGAGGTGTCAGATGGGTGGCAGATTGGTAGATGCTGAGTTCCTAGATATGCAGGGAATGGAGGGATGTGGATCATGTGCAGGCAGAGGATTGAAAGATACAGCATGCAAAAAGGCCATTTGAAATTCAGGGTTGAGGGAAACTCATTTACTCTTATAAGTACACCTCACGCTGCCTCGGCAAGGCCAGCAGCATAATCAAGGACCAGTCTCCCCTGGCCACCCTCTTCTCTCCTCTCCCATCGGGCAAGAGGTACAGAAGTGTGAAAAGCACACCTCCAGATTCAGGGACAGTTTCTTCCCGGCTGTTATCAGGCAACTGAACCATCCTACCACAACCAGAGAGCAGTGCTGAACTACTATCTACCTCATTGGTGACCGTCGGACTATCTTTGATCGGACTTTACTGGCTTTACCTTGCACTAAACGTTATTCCCTTATCCTGTATCTGTACACTGTGGACGGCTCGATTGTAATCATGTATTGTCTTTCCACTGACTGGTTAGCACGCAACAAAAGCTATTCACTGTATCATATCATATCATATCATATATATACAGCCGGAAACAGGCCTTTTCGGCCCTCCAAGTCCGTGCCGCCCAGTGATCCCCGTACATTAACACTATCCTACACCCACTAGGGACAATTTTTACATTTACCCAGCCAATTAACCTACATACCTGTACGTCTTTGGTACATGTGACAATAAACTGAACTGAGCTAAGCAGTGTGTTTAGGAGAGCAGGTCAGAGGCCGGGGCGCTGAGCTGAGTGACTTCCCAGAGCCCGTCTCCCCATCAATGAGTCTCGGGCTGGCCGGGGTGTGAGGGAACGCAGGGTGGGCAGCTTCAATAGCACCCAGCAAGCTCAGCACCGTACAGTTTAGAGACACAGCATGGAAACAGGCCCTTCGGCCCCCCGAGTCCACGCTGGCCAACATACACTGGTTCTATCCAGCATACTAGTGCCAATTTACAGCAGCCAATTAACCTACAAACCTACCCATCTTTAGACTTTAGAGACACAGCGAGGAAACAAGCCCTTTGGCCCACCGAGTCCACACCAACCATCAACCGCCCGCTCACTCTAGTTCCATGTTATCCCACTTTCCCATCCACTCCCTACACACTGGGGGGCAATTTACAGAGGGCCGATTAACCTACAAACCGGCACGACTTTGTGAAGTGGGAGGAAACCGGAGCACCCGGAGGAAACCCACGCGGTCACAGGGAGAACGTGCAAACTCCACACACACAGACAGCTCCCGTGGTCAGGATGGATCCCGGGTGCCTGGTGCTGTGAGGCAGCAGCTCTACCCGCTGCACCACCGTGACGCCCTTAAAGGTTTGGAACAATGAGAGAAGAAAAAGAAGCAAAAGGATTTGTATGCAGATTATGGCCATGTAGATTCTAGGGGGGGTGGAATTGATTGCGTGTCTAGATGAATGTGTTCAGTATTATTCATATCCTATTAAGGAAATTGAATTTTTGCAAGTGGAAGATAAAACGAGGCACTAACGTGTCAAAATGTGATTTATATTTCTCTCTGTGACTTGTCACAGATCCTATCAATTGATTAAGGATGGGTGCTGGTGCTAGCTAGCATTGTAAATATGAACTCATCGTATATCTGTTACAGATTGCCAGGACGATAATAGTTCAGATAGCAGCAGTGAAAATGTAGACAACGCCCCGGACTCAATGTTTGCCACGGGTACGTATTCCTTACACTGATGTGTGCATTCCATATGCACTAATGTATAACATAGAAGACAGACACAAAATGCTGGAGTAACTCAGCAGGGCAGGCAGCATCTCTGGAGAGAGGGAATGGGTGTTGTTTTGGGTCGAGACCCATCTTCAGACTTCTAACAAAGAAGTAGTGTGAACAGGTGATCGATGGTCGGTGTGGACTCGGTGGGCCGAAGGGCTTGTTTCCATGCTGCATCTCGGAACTAAACCTTTATTTTTTAAATTTACACTTTACTTTAGACTTTGGAAGTACAGCGAGGAAACAGGCCCTTCAGCCCACCAAGTCTGCACCAACCAGCCATCACCCCATATATTAGCACTGTCCTACGTACCAGGGACAATTTTATAATTTACCGAAGCCAATTAACCTACAAACCTGCATGTCTTTGGGAGTGTGGGAGGAAACCGGAGCGCCCGGAGAAATTCCGTACAGACAGCACCCGTAGTCAGGATTGAACCACGGTTTCTGGCCCTGTAAGGTAGCAACTCTACTGCAGCGCCACTGTGCCGCCCTATTCATTCAAGGGATGTGGGCTTTGCAGATAGCATTTAATTGCCGAAAGATGTAGTAATAAAAAATAATAAAAAGCCAAGCAAAATGGCCCATCTACACTAGTCCCACCTGCCTATATCCCTCTATTCCTATCATATCCATGTACCTGTCTAAATGTTTCATAAACTGCCTCAACTACCTCCTCTGACAGGTTGTTCCATACACCCAAACTTTACCCCTCGGATTCCGATTAAATCTCTCCCCTCTCACTGGTTCTCGATTCCTCTACTCTGGGTAAAAGAATCTATCCATCTACCCGACCTATTCCTCTCATGATTTTGTACACATCTATAAGATCACCCCTCATTCTCCTTCGCTCCAAGGAATAGATTCCCAGCCTGCTCAACCTCTCCCTGTAGCTCACACCCTCTAGTCCTGGCAACATCCTCGTAAATCTTCTGTTGCCAAATCATTGAAGAACATTTGGATCAGTTGATAGCGCAATGTCTCTTGGTCCCATGCATTGGTCACTCTGCACTGCCCCATGCATTGGTCACTCTGCAGTGCCCCATGCATTGGTCACTCTAGAGTGCCCCATACATTGGTCTCTCTGCACTGTCTCCTGCATTGGTCTCTGCAGTGCCCCATACATTGGTCACTCTGCACTGCTCCTTGCTTTGGTGATGCTCAAGTTAATGAACAGGAGGGAATCTGATTGAAAGAACAGGGATTTGCATGCAGAGGGTGGTGGGTGTATGGAACGAACTGCCAGAGGAGGTAGTGGAGGCAGGGACTATCACAATGTTTAAAAGACATTTAGGCAGGTACAAGAGGGATATGGGCCAAACGTGGGCAGGTGGGACGGCATGGATGAGTTGGGCTGAAGGGCCTGTTTCCACGCTGTATGCGTGTATGAAATGTTATTGGTCAGAGGAAGGGTTTACCAAAATTCTTCAGCTACAATTGTCTAATGCAAAACAAAAGTACTTTGAACAAAGAAGTCCCACCACTGATTTTCATTTCCCATTTTGTCAAAGCTTAATTTTATTGTGAATTATGCTGTTATTAATCTGTAAACAGCATGAAGCATGTGACAGGAACAGCTGCTTGAGTTTACATTTGATAAACTTGAGTATTTTGTTCAAAGGGAAATTATTTGTCTTTCGTTCCAAGGTCAAGCCAAATGTTTAAAATGTATAATTATAAATGTTTCGAGTATTTATATCTGTAACTTTCACTTTGTAATTTCTGTTGAGGAAGAATCATATGGACGTAGTCATGGCCCCATTGCCAGTGAAGCACTTCCTGCCTAATGACGTTATCAGGGCATAAGGGATAGGAGCAGAATTAGACCATTCGGCCCATCATGTCTACTCCGCCATTCAATCATGGCTGATCTATCTCTCCGTTCTAACCCCATTCTCCTGCCTTCTCCCCACAACCCCTGACACCCGCACTAATCAAGAACCTGTCTATCTTTGCCTTAAAGATATCCACTGAATTGGCCTCCACAGCCGTTTGTGGCAAATATCTATTTGAACATATCGATCAAGTTGTCTTTTTCCTACTCTGTGGCGAGGGGAAGCATTCCAGTTTCCCAAATCCTTAACGCTGGTTTTAATAAACCTGCACCTTCACATGTGGAAGAATACGAGAAAACAATTGCGTGTGGACTTGGCTTCATTTCCAGACGCATCAAATTAAGTTTACGGTCAGATGTACGTACAAAGAACTGCAGGTGCTACTTTACAAAATGAAAAGTGCTAGGGTAACTTAGCAGGTCAGGCAGCACCTCTGGGGAAAAGGAGTAGGTGACCTTTCGGGTCGAGACCCTTCTTCAGACAGACTCAGGGGTGAGTGAAACTAGATGTATGAAAAGGAATCGAACAAATCAGAGCCGGCACCAATGACTCAGGAAAGGTAGAGCCCATAATGGTCCATTGTTGGCTGAGGAAGAGGTGATAACCAAAGGATACGAACAACCAGTGAATTGGCCTCCACTGCCTTCTGTGGCAGAGAATTCCACAGATTCACAACTCTCTGGGTGAAAAGGTTTTTCCTCATCTCAGTCCTAAATGGCCTACCTCTTATTCTTAAACTAGACTTCCCCCAACATCGGGAACATTTTTCCTGCATCTATCCTGTCCAATCCTCTAAGAATTTTATATGTTTCTATGAGATCCCCTCTCATCCTTCTAAATTCCAGTGAATACAAGCCCAGTCGACCCTTTCTTTCATCATATGTCAGTCCCGCCATCCCAGGAATTAACCTGGTGAACCTATGCTGCACTCCCTCAATAGCAAGAATGTCCTTCCTCAAATTAGGAGACCAAAATTGCACACAATACTCCAGGAGCGGTCTCACCAGGGCCCTGTACAACTGCAGTAGGACCTCCTTTCTCCTAAACTCAAATCCTCTCGCTATGAAGGCCAACATGCCATTAGCTCTCTTCACTGCCTGCTGTACCTGCAAGCTTACTTTTAGTGACTGATGTACAAGAACACCCAGGTCTCGTTGCACCTCCTCTTTTCTTAACCTGACACCATTCAGATAATAATCTGCCTTCCTGTTCTTGCCACATTTATCCACAACTATATAGAGCATCTGCCATGCATCTGCCCACTCACCCAACCTAACCAAGTCACCTGCAGCCTCATAGCATCCTCCTCGCAGCTCACACTGCCACCCAGCTTTGTGTCATCCGCAAACTTGGAGAAGATGCCAAGAAGGCTTGGTCATAGAGATGAGCTTTTAACTGCATCTAAAAGGTGTAGACCATTATGTGTGTGTGTTACAACCATGAGTTGTGAATTTGTGGAATTCTCTGCCACAGAGGGCAGTGGAGGCCAATTCACTGGATGAATTTAAACGAGAGTTAGATAGAGCTCTTGGGGCTAGTGGAATCAAGGGATATGGGGAGAAGGCAGGCACGGGTTACTGATTGTAGATGATCAGCCATGATCACAATAAATGGCGGTGCTGACTCAAAGGGCCAAATGGCCTCCTCCTACACCTATTGTCTATGTTTCTATGATGATGATGATACTTTATTGTCACTTGTACCTTTTTAGTTTAGTTTAGTGATACACTCGTCACTTTTATGCATATCTTTCATTCATTTGTTCTATATCTCTCTACATCACCATCTATATCTCTCGTTTCCCTTTCCCCTGACTCTCAGTCTGAAGAAAGGTCTCGACCAGAAACGTTACCTATTCCTTTTCTCCACAGATGCTGCCTGACCCACTGAGTTACTCCAGATTTTTGTGTCTGTCTCCCATCAACCTCATTGGAGACCCATGGACTATCTTTGATCGGACTTTCCTGGCTTTACCTTGCACTAAACGTTATTCCCTTTATCCTGTATCTGTACACTGTGGACGGCTCGATTGCAATCATGTACTGTCTTTCCGCTGAATGGTTAGCGCGCAACAAAAAAGCTTTTCACTGTACCTCGGTACACGTGACAATAAACTGAACTGAACTTCCACATCTGAAAGCGACCACAGGCAATCTGAGTGCACGACCACAGCGGTGGGAGATGGAATTTGGGGATGTTCAAGAGCCTAGAAAGACACATCTTGGAAAGTTGTCGGGGTGGAGTGTAGGAGGGTCAGAACTGGAAAGATTGAAGAGAGTTTAATTTGAGGCCAGTGTCTCTGACCAAACATTAGAGCGGTGGGTGTGTGGAGTTGGGGGAAGAGCTGGACAAGTTTGAATAATATTCAGCTTACAGAGCGTGAACAAGGGAGGCAGGCTGGCCAAGAAAGGTCAGAATAATCAGTCGTAGCAAAGTTCAGAAAAGCAAGGCACATATTGTTTTGGTTTGAATGTATTTGGAAATTACTGTAGTTGAACATTAACAACTAGTTACATTTCATTAGTAGAGTCCTACAATGTGGAACCAGGCCCTTCGGCCCAACTTGCCCATGTTGGCCAATATGCCCCATCCATACTAGTCCTACCTGCCTGCATTTGGCCCATATTCCTCTGAACCTGTCCTATCCATGCACCTGTCCAAATGTTTTTTAAATATTCTGATAGTACCTGCCTGAACGAACTCATCAGGCAGCTCGTTCCATACACCCACCACCCTTTGTGTAAAAAAAGTTACCCCTCAGGTTCCGATTAAATCTTTCTCCCCTCACCTTAAACCTATGTCCTCTAGTTCTTGATTCCCCTACTCTGGGCAAGCGACTCTGTGCGTTTACCCGATCTATTCCTCTCATGATTTTGTATACCTCTGTAAGATCGCCGCTCATCCTCCTGCGCTCTAAGGAATAGAGTCCCAGCCTGCTCAACCTCTCCCTGTAGCTCACACCCTCGAGTCCTGGCAACCCCTGGTAAATCCTTGTAAAGTAGTGGTGATGAGTGAGGCACTTGGGTACGGACACAGGAAATTTAAGCTTTAGGTTCTTCGACGTTCACAGGTGACCATGATAAACCTAAACCTACAAATGTAATTGTACCGGTTCATAGCTGGTGCATATGACAAACAAACTCATGACTTGGCTTAATGTACCCACCGGGCAGAGGAATTCTCGGGAGCAGTTCTCAAGCAAGATTTCCCTGAACTCTCAGTTTAAGGTTCACGGAAGGCATTTAAACCCATTATTTTTCTGACTGCAACCAAACACATCCCAGCTGACCACAAATGCTCTTCATTGTAAGTAAAAGCAAAGTGTGTAGACACAACTCAGTAACACAGAGAGAGACCTTTGGAACATTGAAGTATCTCTTTATTAGAACAATCGAAATCTAATTTCACAGGCCAATGCATCAGTATACCCGCTTGTTGCCAGCTACTGCAAATATATATCCATTTATCACTGAAGAAATACAAAGGTCTCGCTCCCTCTCTCTCTCTCTCTCTCTCTCTCTCTTGATACTGTCTGTGGCAAGCCATTTCACGCTCCAGTAACACGCATGTACAGGAATGTAACACGCCATCACCTCACTCAATGTGGCAGTTTTAAATTAATCACCCTGGTTGCAGACCAGGAGAAATGATCTTCAGGTTGGGTTTATTATTGACACGTGTACCGCAGGGCGGCACGGTGGCGCAGCGGGGGAGAGCTGCTGCCTCACAGCCCCAGAGACCCGGGTTCCATCCTGACTACGGGCGCTGTCTGTACGAATGTTGTAAGTTCTCCCCGTGACCTGCGTTGGATTTCTCTTGGTGCTCCGGTTTCCTCCCACACTCCAAAGACATGCAAGTTTGCAGGTTGACACAAAATGCTGGAGTAACTCAGCGGGACAGGCAGCATCTGTGGAGAGAAGGAATGGGTGAGGGTTTCAGGTTGAGATCCTTCTTCAGATTCTTCAAACGTCACCTATTCCTTTTCTCCAGAGATGCTGCCTGACCCGCTGAGTTACTCCAGCACTCTGTGAAACGTCACCTATCCTTGTTCTCCATAGATGCTGCCTGACCCGCTGAGTTACTCCAGCACTCTGTGAAACGTCACCTATCCATGTTCTCCAGAGATGCTGCCTGACCCGCTGAGTTACTCCAGCATTTTGTGTCTACTTTTGATTTAAATCAGCATCTGCAGTTCTTTCCAACACGTTTGTAGGTTAATTGGCTTTGGTAATATTGTACATGTGTCCACGTGTGTGTGGGGTGGTGTTGGTGTGCGGGATGATTGTACATGTGTCCACGTATGTGTGGGGTGGTGTTGGTGTGCGGGATGATTGTACATGTGTCCACGTATGTGTCCACGTATGTTTGGGGTGGTGTTGGTGTGCGGGATGATTACTGGTCGGTACACTGTCCTCTGCCCCAAGGTGGAGGGCTAGACCTCACGGCCCTTGACAACAGCACACTGCACTGGCTACAGCGCCTGGAGGGCGTTACATAACCTCTGCTGCCTCGCACGCAAGAAGAAGAAGCTGGTCGGTGCGGTCTCGGTGAGTTGCAGGGCCTGTATCTCTGAAGTCTGAAGATTGTCTCTTGATGCTGTTTGGCAGGTAACATCTGTGAGGGTCTGAAGAAGCAGGTGTCTGGGATGAGACGGTTACTGGACAGCAGAGCCAACAGTGTGAGGATCCACCAGCCCCTGATGCAGAGCAGAGGGAGGGTGAAGAGGGAGTCAGAGTCGCGAGAGGGAACCTGGCTGCATGGCAGCGCCCAGCGAGACGAGCCATACTCATCCCAGGCTCTGGTCTGGAAAGACATCCAGGTGCAAACGCACCAGGCCTTTGCGTCGGGAGGATACAGCGGTGAAGGCTCCAGGTTATCGAAACCGATCATCGATGCTAATACCAACAGAATTCAAGGCATCTTGGAAAGTAACGGTATGTTATTTTTATTTTGTGCATGTTTTCTGAAGTTGTTTAATTTGTTTTGGAGGTACAGCGCGGAACAGGCCCTTCGGCCCAGGCAGAGAGTGGTGGGTGTCTGCTTGGAGCTCGCTGCCAGGGTGGTGGTGGTGGCAGATACAATAGTGGCTTTGAAGAGGGATTTTGGATAGGCACATGCATACGCAGGGAATGGATGGATATGGGTTATCTGGGCAGGCGAGTAAGAGTTGGTCTCGGCATCATGTTCAGCATGGACATTGTGGGCTGAAGGGCCTGTTCCTGTGCTATACTGTTCTATTTTCCCTGAAGAAAGTGTATGGCCCAATCCTGTTAACCCTCCTTTTCCAAGACACCAGCTATTGGACATGGAAGTAGACCTTGTGAAAATGAACAACATTGAAAATGACGTTTCAATCCTCGAAATCTTTTAAACTCCCTTGGTTATCATTGTCAGACTGCTGGCGTTATCCGGAATTGTCAATGTTTGGACATGTTTGAGTATGGTGACTGGTATAATATAATAACAATATGATATAATGAGATTAGTTTTGTTTAGTTTAAAGATACAGCGCGGAAACAGGCCCTTCGGCCCACTGAGTCCACGCCGACCAGTGATCCCCGCACACTAACATTATTACACACATTAGGGACAATTTTTACATTTATACCAAGTCAATTAACCTACAAACCTGCATGTCTTTGGAGTGTGGGAGGAAACCGAAGATCTCGGAGAAAACCCACGTGGTCACGGGGAGAACGTACAAACTCCGTACAGACAGCACCCGTAATCAGGATGGAACCCGGGTCTCTGGCGCTGTAAGGCAGCAACTCTACCGCTGCGCCACCTCACTTCGTGATCCATATCCCTCCATTCCCTGCATATCCATGTGCCTGTCCAAAAGCCTTACTTTGCCAGCTATGTCTTGAAAGGGTAGACACAAGATGCTGGAGTAACTCAGCGGGTCAGGCAACATCTCTGGAGAGAAGGAATGGGTGACATTTCGGGTCGAGACGCCGCCCATTCCTTCTCTCCAGAGATGCTGCCTGACCCGCTGAGTTACTCCAGCATCTTGTGTCGATCTTCGATTTAAACCTGCGTCTGCAGTTTTCTTTCAATAGACAATAGACAATAGGTGCAGGAGGAGGCCATTCGGCCCTTCGAGCCAGCACCGCCATTCAATGTGATCATGGCTGATCATCCACAATCAGTACCCCGTTCCTGCCTTCTCCCCATACCCCCTGACTCCGCTATCCTTAAGAGCTCTATCTAGCTCTCTCTTGAATGCATTCTCTGAGGCAGAGAATTCCTACGTGTCTTGAAAGGGGATTGACTGTGCTGCCGCTGTTGCCTGTTCTCTGCAGGGGAGATGCTGTACTCTGAACTAGAGACTAACTGCTGCATGTGTGACTGTCAGCCCACGTTGCTGGCCATCCTGCAGGAGCTGCGTGCCTTGAGGGAGATGATGCAGGCGCAGGCAGGTGAGCACAGAGAGCGAGGCTGATAACAAGCGCCGGTCTGTCTTCAATCTTCCCATTCAAATACAGTGCAGTACAGGAAGGATGTTGTCAAGCTGGGAAGAGCGCAGAGAAGATTCACGAGGATGTTGCCAGGACACGAGCGCCTGAGCTGCAGCGAGAGGTGGAGCAGGCTGGGACACAGGAGGATGAGGGATGATCGTATAGAGGTGCACGAGATCATGAGGGGAATGGATAGGATGATAGAATGAGTCTTTTACACAGGGCAGGGGAACTGAGTTATTGCTTTAAAGTGAAAGGGGAATCTTGTCCCCAAGGTTGGGAGTCATGAACCAGAGGTCTCAGGTTTAAGGTGAGAGGGGAAAGATTTCATAGGAACCTGAGGGATATATTTTTCACAAAGGCGGGTGGCAGGTATGTGGAACGTGCTGCCGGGGATGCAGTTGAGACAGGTATTATAACAGCATTTAAAAGACATTTGGACAGGGACATTGATTGGAAACACTTGAAGGTATATGGGCCAAATACAGGGAGCTGGGGCATCTTGGTCAGCATGGGCATGTTGGGCTGAAGGGCCTGTTTCCGTGCTTCATGGCTCTAATACACAATACCTAACGCAGTAAAATGGAGAAGCAAGGAGCTGCATATGCTGGTTTACAAAAAGAAAAGATCCAAAATGCTGGAGTAACTCAGCAGGTCAGGCAGCATCTGTGGAGAACATGGATAGGTGACGTTTCACAGAGTGCTGGAGTAACTCAGCGGGTCAGGCAGCATCTGTGGAGAACATGGATAGGTGACGTTTCACAGAGTGCTGGAGTAACTCAGCGGGTCAGGCAGCATCTCTGGAGAACATGGATAGGTGACGTTTTGGGTCGGGACCCCTCTTCAGACTGACATAACAGCAGATCTAGCAGTTTCAAGCATTAAAGGTAGACACAAAACTCTGGAGTAACTCAGCAGGTCGGACAGCATCACTGGTGAAAAGGAATAGATGATGTTTTGGGTCGAAAAGTCTGAAGAAGGGTCTCAACCCGAAACGTCACCCATTCCTTCTCTCCAGAGATGCTGCCTGTCCCGCTGAGTTACTCCAGCATTTTGTGTCTATTGTTATTGTAAACCAGTATCTGTAGTTCCTTCCTGTACATTTTCAAGCATTAAACCGATTTAAATGAGTTTATTGTCACACACTCCAGAGTGCAGTGAAATTCCTAGTTTGCCGAGAATAATTCCTAGTTTTCATCGAGTGAACAATAAATATCATAAGTACGCAATAAAATGGTTGATTGAAAGATACAGCATGGAAGGAGACCCTTCGGTACACCTGACCATTGATCACCTGTTTACACTAGTTCTATGTTTAAAACATTCACCTATCCATGTTCATAAGTGATAGGAGCAGAAGTAGGCCATTTGGCCCATCAAGTCTACTGCCCCATTCGATCATGGCTGACCTATCTTTCCCTCTCAACCCCATTCTCCTGCCTTCTCCCCATAACCCCTGACACCCGCACTGATCAAGAATCTATCTATCACTGCCATTAAAATATCCATTGACTTGTGGTCTCCACAGCCTTCTGTGACAAAGAATTCCACAGATTCACCACCCTTCTCCAGAGATGCTGCCTGACCTGCTGAGTTACTCTGGCATTTTATTGCCTTATTTTTTAATCTTTACAGTTTAGTTTTTAGTTTAGTTTAGTTTATTTTAGAGATACAGCGCGGAAACAGGCCCTTCGGCCCACCGGGTCCGCGCCGACCAGCGGTCCCCGCTTGACAATTTTTACATTTACCAAACCAATTAACCTACAAACCTGCACGTCTTTGGATTGTGGGAGGAAACCGAAGATCTCAGAGAAAACACACGTAGGTCACGGGGAGAACGTACAAACTCCGTACAGACAGCGCCCGTAGTCGGGATGGAACCCTTGTCTCCGGCGCTGCATTCGCTGTAAGGCAGCAACTCTACCGCTGCGCCACTGTGCCGCCCAATAGTTAATCTTCACGTGCACAGTGAAGAGCTTTTGTTTCGTGCTAACCTTGCTGTTGCCTTATGCTGCAGGTCCTCAGAGCACAGTGCACCTCGCCTCAGCCCAGGCCAACCCATTACGATCGAATGTCCTTCGGAATAAGATCATTAAGAAAAGACTGATCCACCGGCTGAGACCAGTACCAGCGCAGCCCAGTCGCAAGCTCCAGACCCAGACCATCAGCGAGGCCCAGGCAGAGAGGAACCACACGGTACCCACCGCCAAGCTGAGCACAGTCAACCCTGGCCCTGCTCCACCAGGCCGCACAGGCACCTGCATGCCCGATCTGGAGAGCGTGCACAACAGTGATCTTCTGGAGGTGAGTGCACACTACTACACCTACAGAAATGCTCCTTTTACCATGCAGCATTGACTTCCATCCAAAGAGATGGTCAGCACGGTGGTGCAGCGGGTGGAGCTGCTGCCTCACAACGCCAGAGACCCGGGTTCCATCCTGACTACGGGCGCTGTCTGTACGGAGTTTGTACGTTCTCCCCGTGACCTGCGGGGGTTTTCTCAGATTTTCTTTTAGTTTTAGAGATACAGGCCCATCGGCCCACCGAATCCGCTGAGACCAGCGATCGCCGCACATTAACACAAGCCTACACACACTCGGGACAATTGACACTTATACCAAGTATACCGACCTACACTTGGTTTGACAGATGTACAAATCCAAGCCAATTAATGTACAAACCCGCACGTCTTTGGAGTGTGGGAGGAAACCGGAGCACCCGGAGAAGACCCACGCAGGTCACAGGGAGAACGTGCAAACTCCGTACAGACAGCGCCCGTGGTCAGGCTTGAGCTCGGGTCTCTGGCGCTGCAAGCGCTGTAGGGCAGCAACTCTACCGCTGCGCCACCGTGACGCCTTCGGTCTTCCGTTTCCTCCCTCACTCCAAAGGACGTACAGGTTTGTAGGTTAATTGGCTTGGTATTAAATGTAAAATTGTCCCTAGTGTGTGTAGGATAGTATTAGTGTGCAGGGATCGCTGGTCGGTGCGGACTCGGTGGGCTGAAGGGCCTGTCCCGCGCTGTATCTCTAAACTGAACTAAAAGGAAGGACTTTGGTGCGTGAAATCACGGGGAATATATAGAAACAAAGAAGATGCTGGTTTGGCTGATCGAAGATCAAATAATCAAGGTCCTGGACAGATTGGATGTGGAGAGGATGTCTCCGCAACTGGGAGAGTCTAGGATCAGAGGGCACAGCCTCAGAATAAGATGACATAGTCTTAGAATGGAGATTAGGTGGAATTTCTTTAGTCAGAGGGTGGTGAATCTGTGGGATTCATTGCCGCAGACGGCTGTGGAGGCCGAGTCAAATGTTTTTTTTATAGCAGAGATTGATAGGGATAGATAGACACAGAGTGCTGGAGTAACTCAGCGGGTCAGGCAGCATCTGTGGAGAACATGGATAGGTGACGTTTCAGAGTGCTGGAGTAACTCAGCGGGTCAGGCAGCATCTGTGGAGAACATGGATGGATGACGTTTTGGGTCGGGACCCTTCTACCTTCAGTCTGAAGAAGGGTCCTAGCTGAAACATCACATATCCATGTTCTTGACAGATGCTGCCTGACCCGCTGACTTACCTATGTCTATCGAGGCCGCCTCTACCACCTCTGCCTCTACCACCACCCCAGGGATCACCTTCCAGGGTAGGAAGACTTGCCCTGTGCATGGCCTTAAGCCTTTTTCCCCTCTCGCCTTAAAGCTGTGCCCTCTAGTACTTGACATTTCCACCCTGGAGATAAAGGTTCTGACTGTTTACCCTATCTATCCCTCTCATAACTTTGTATATTTTTATCAGGTCTCTTCCCCCCCCCCCCCCCCCCCCCCCCCCCACCAACCTCTGGTGCTTCAGGGAAAACAGTCCCAGTCTGTCCAACCTCTCCCTGTAGCTAATGCCCCCTAATCCAGGCATCATTCCGGTAAACCTCCTCCACCCTCTCCAAAGCCTCCACATCCTCCCTGTAAAGGAGGGGTGACCAGAACTGCACGCAATACTCCAAATGCAGCCTGACCAAAGCCCCATAAAGTTGCATCATGACTTCCTGATAATAGATCTGTACAAACTCACTAAGGTTTTTTAAAGGTAGACAAAATGCTGGAGTAACTCAGCGGGTCAGGCAGCATCTCTGGAGAGAAGGAATGGGTGACGTTTCAGGTCGAGACCCTTCTTCAGACTGGGGTCCCCAACCCTAATGTCACCCATTCCTTCCCTCCAGAGATGCTGCCTGACCCGCTGAGTTACTCCAGCATTTTGTGTCTAACTTCGATTTTAAACCAGCATCTGCAGTTCGTTCCTACACAAGGTTTTTGAAAGTATACTTTTACTTTGAGAAGTTAATTACTTTTGCTGGTTATTGGCAATGAGGCTCTCACGCTGATTCTGCACAATAGGTGGATGTTAATAATCAGCGATTAAGAACAATCTCTGCCCTGTATGTCATTTGAATTCAGTTTGCTTTGAGTATTTTCCCACTATAATTAGCTCAAATACCTGTTTTGCACTTCAAAAGGTTCCTGTTTCTTTGTCTTGGTGCAAAATTTGTAAATAATCTTGCTGGGAATAACATTGGTCAATCTATGAACCCACAATATAAATACATGGAGAACTCCAGTTTCCACCTTTCCTGCGTCTCCCTTCATCAATCTCAAAACCACGGGGACACACTCTCAAAACACCCACAAAACAAATCTCTCCCTGACGCTGTAATGGTTTGACCAGAACTACCCACAATGCGTCCTGACCAAATTCCTATAAAACTACAGGAGCTAGTCTGTGGATTGGAGGAGGGTCTGAAGAAGGGTCTCGACCCGAAGCGTCACCCATTCCTTCTCTCCACAGATGCAGTCTGTCCCGCTGAGTTACTCCAGCACTCTGTGAAACGTCACCCATTCCTTCTCTCCATAGATGCTGCCTGACCCGCTGAGTTACTCCAGCATTTTGTGTCTACCTTAGTCTGTGGATTACCTGTCTGTTCATGTTCATAAGTTAAAGGAGCAGAATTAGGCCATTCAGCCCATCGAGTCTATTCTGCCATTTGATCATGGCTGATCTATTTTTCCCTCTCAACCCCATTCCCCTGACTAGTGGTGCCAAATATCTCATTCCCAAATACGGGACAAGGTGACATCACCGCCCCACGTGACCTCACCCAGCCAGCGGCCACGTGCTCCCACTCCATCAATGGAGCGAACACACTCGGCCCCGCTCCCCGAACACACTCCGTTAGCCTACACTGTCCCGGCCTACAGCGGCCCGCGGGCCTTCAGTGTCCGGGCCAACAGTGTCCGGGCCTACAGTGCCCCCGGGCCAGTTGGCAACCCTAGATGTACCCCCACCTTGCATGGTCATGGGCCAGCATGTTGGTTGACATAGAACACTACAGCACAATGTCCGTGCCCAACACCATGCCAAGACCAACTCTTACCTGCCTGCATGTGATCCATACCCCTCCATTCCCTGCATATCCATCTGCCTATCCAAAAGTCTCTTAAACATCACTATCGTATCTGCCTCCACCCCACCCCTCGCAGGGGGCGTTCCAGGCCCCCACCCCCCTCTGTGTAAAAAGACTAGCTCAGCACTCTCCTTTAACCTTTGCTACACTCACCTTAAAGCTATGCCTTATAGTCTTTGATATTTCCACACTGGGGGGGAAAAGGTTCTGACTGTCTATCCATCTAGGTTTATTATTGTCACGTGTGCCGATACACGTGCTATCCAAACAGATCAGATAATACTAAACATAAATACAATCAGACCAAATTCAAGTACAATAGTTAGAGCAAAGGGGAAGATACAGAGTGCAGGATATAGTTCTCAGCATTGTAGCGCATCAGTTCCAGAGTTCAGACTTGTTAAAAATGTAGTCTGAACTTGGCCATGAAGGCCCGTTGTCGTGGCGACGGCACTGGGCGGAGGTTGCAGGGGTCGGCCTGGTCTGGTGGTGTTTTCGGTGTCTCCACCGCTGCTCCACCGCTCCGTGCCTCTGCAGGCTGCGTCCGATCCACGTGCTCGGCCTCTTGGAGCAGCCCCGGTCTAATTGGGCCCCCAGGCTGCTGCAGGGCCTCCAGTAGGGCCCGGTCTAATGGAGCCCTAGGCTGCTGCAGGGCCTCCAGCAGGACCCAGTCTAATGGAGCCCCAGGCTCCTGCAGGGCCTCCAGCAGGGCCCGGTCTAATGGAGCCCTAGGCTGCTGCAGGGCCTCCAGCAGGACCCAGTCTAATGGAGCCCCAGGCTCCTGCAGGGCCTCCAGCAGGGCCCGGTCTAATGGAGCCCCAGGCTGCTGCAGGGCCTCTATGATAACTGTGTTGTTTGAGAGTGTCCCTGTGGTTTTGGGAAAGGTGCAGGGAAGGTATAATAACTCTGTGTGATGAAGATGTAACTGGATCAGCGGTAGAGTTGCTGCCTTACAGTGAATGCAGCGCCGGAGACTCAGGTTCGATCCTGACTACGTGTGCCGTCTGTACGGAGTTTGTACGTTCTCCCCGTAACCTGCGTGGGTTGTCTCCGAGATCTTCGGTTTCCTCCCACACTCCAAAGACGTGCAGGTTTGTAGATTAATTGACTGGGTAAATGTAAAAATTGTCCCTAGTGTGTGTAGGATAGTGTTAATGTGCGGGAATCGCTGGGCGGCGTGGACTGGGTGGGCTGAAGGGCTTGTTTCCACGCTGTATCTCTAAATGAAAAAAAAAAAAGAAAATGGATAATGAAGATGTGTTCACTGTGTGTGTGTGTGTGTGTGTGTGTGTGTGTGTGTGTGTGTGTGTTCACTGTGTGTGTGTTCATTGTGTGTGTGTGTGTGTGTGTTCATTGTGTGTGTGTGTGTGCCGTTGCTGTGGCAGCCGGAGGTTCGTCTGGCGGAGGGCTACGACGTGCTCATTCCCAAGTCCCAGCTGGAGTCCATACTGCTGAACTACTCCCGCACCGGGAGCCTGCTCTTCCGCAAGCTCGTCTCCGCCTTTTTTGACGACCGCACCCTGGCGAGCTCGCTGCCAAACGGGAAGAGGAAGCGAGGAGCCAATGACAACAGGAAGGGGCTGGATCAGAACATCGTGGGAGCGATCAAAGGTAACGGACAAATGGGGCTTCCCTTTCATCTCCAGATCTGGGTGCCGCCTGGTGGGCTGGTGGGGGAGTTATCTTGATCTTCACCAGACTTCAAAGATGTCCCTCTTGTCTGCAGTAGGTCACAGAGCAGATAAACCCATGGTACCTTACCAATCCTTCATTAGTACAGGTGCTAGGGGTTATGGGGAGAAGGCAGGAGAATGCGGTTGAGAGGGAGAGATAGATCAGCTATGATTGAATGGCAGAGTAGACTCGATGGGCCGAATGGCCCAATTTTGCTGCAATAACATGACCCTACGGTACATGGAGTCTTACAGCGTGGAACCAGGCCCTTTGGCCCAACCTGCTCACGCCAGCCAACATGTCCCATCTACACCTGTCCCACCTGCCTGCATTTGGCCCACATCCCTCTAAACCTGTCCTATGCTTGTTACATCTTTAATAGGCTGCAGAATCCTTCAGTTGCACACACAGTGGTTGATTTTTTAAGGAAAAAAATTATCCCTCCCCACTATAGAAGTTACTTAAGTTACATAGCAGACCACATTGGCCTTCCGGTTGGACCAACTTGTCCATGTCAACTAAGAAGCCTCACCTAAGCTAGTCCCCTTTGCTCGCATTTGACCCATCACCCTCCAAACCTTTCCCATCCATGCACCTGTCATAAGGTCATATATGTAGGAAAACTGCAGACGCTGGTTTAAATCGAAGGTAGACACAAAATGCTGGAGTAACTCAGCGGGTCTGGCAGCATCTCTGGAGAGAAGGAATGGGTGACATTTCGGATCGAGACCCTTCTTCAGACTGATGTCAGGGGAGGGGGTGGGACTTTGGCGATTCCACTAGCCCCTTTTAAATTCATCCAGTGAATCGGCCTCCACTGCCCTCTGTGGCAGAGAATTCCACAAATTCACAACTCTCTGGATGAAAAAGTTTTTTCTCACCTCAGATTTAAATGGCCTCCCCTTTATTCTTAGATTGTGGCCCCTGGTTCTGGACTCCCCCAACATTGGGAACATTTTTCCTGCATCGAGCTTGTCCAGTCCTTTTATAATTTTATACGTCTCTATAAGATCCCCTCTCATCCTTCTAAACTCCAGTGAATACAAGCCCAGTCTTTCCAATCTTTCCTTAGTTATTTCAGTTACCTATTTATTCGCTTTTTTAATAACTTATTTTAGTTACCTTTTTGTTACTTATTTTAATCATGTGTTTTAGTTACCCATTTAGTTGCATCTATTGAGTGTGTGTTAGTTACTATTTTACGTTCGTGTCAGTTGCCCCATTCTTGAAGCTGTTTGTGGTGAACCGTGGCTTCCCACAGCGCCGGCTTCTCTCAACACCACAGGCCGACAGGACTCATCATCAACTCATCCACACGCCTGACACTTTGAACTAATGAAATGTAACATTTCAGTTTTCACAGAAAAATATTGCACTCTAAACCAGATTGACAGAGTTCCCGGACCGAAGGATTGGATACAAATTCTCCAGGATCAAATTAAGCTGGCGAGAAAGCGCTTAAAGAGGGGGTCTGGTGAGTAAATGTACCCTGTAGGACTCCAGGGGAACTCTGGGTGTGAGCCTGAGAATAGGACTGCTTTTTAACGTGGGTGGCACGGTAGCGCAGCGGGTAGAGCTGCTGTCTCACAGCGCCAGAGACCCGGGTTTCATCCTGACTACGGGTGCTGTCTGTACGGAGTTTGTACGTTCTCCCCATGACTGCGAGGGTTTTCTCCGGGTGCTCCGGTTTCCTCCGGCAGTTTGTATTGTAATTGTTTTTAGTTTAGAGATACAGTGCGGAAACAGGCCCGATTTTTGGCGCCATTATTCAAAGTCTGTTCGGCCCGCTTGCTCGCTGTACGGGAGCAGTTCCCGTGAACCGACGTCCCTCTCCTCTCCTCCCTTTCCCTCCCCTCTCCTCTCCTCCCCTTCCCTCCCCTCTCCTCCCCTCTCCTCTCCTCTCCTCCCCTCCCCTCCACTCCCCTCCCCTTCCCTTCCCTCCCCTCCCCTCCCCTCTCCTGGCTATTTTTATGTCCCGGTGGGCTGCCTCCTGGAACCTGCCTCGAAGGTGCTGGAGGCATTACCCCGATTCACCCTCCTACCGATCGACTGCTGGTGCCTGAAGTCTCCAGCTCCCTCCTGGGTCCCGTCGATCGACGAGCCTTTGGGCGGGTCCCTTCCTGGCGGGCGCCATGCCACGCCGCGTGGCACCTGGGGAAGGCCTAAGCCTCACGCACGGCACCTCAGGGGAAGGCCTACGCCCCACGCACGGCACCTGGGGAAGGCCTAGGCCCCACGCACGGCACCTGGGGAAGGCCTAGGCTGCACGCACAGTCCCTGGGGAAGACCTAGGCCTCGCGCACGGCACCTGGGGAAGGCCTACGCCCCACGCACGGCACCTGGGGAAGGCCCACGCCTCACGCACGTCACCTGGGTAAGGCCCACGCCTCACGCACGGCACCTGGGTAAGGCCCACGCCTCACGTACGGCACCTGGGGAAGGCCTAGGCCCCACGCACGGCACCTGGGGAAGGCCTAGGCCCCACGCACGGCACCTGGGGAAGGCCTAGGCCCCACGCACGGCACCTGGGGAAGGCCCACGCCTCACGCACAGCACCTGGGGAAGGCCTAGGCCCCACGCACGGCACCTGGGGAAGGCCTAGGCTGCACGCACGGCACCTGGGGAAGGCCTAGGCCTCGCGCACGGCACCTGGGGAAGGCCTACGCCCCACGCACGGCACCTGCGGAAGGCCTACGCCCCACGCACGGCACCTGGGGAAGGCCCACGCCTCACGCACGGCACCTGGGTAAGGCCCACGCCTCACGTACGGCACCTGGGGAAGGCCTAGGCCCCACGCACGGCACCTGGGGAAGGCCTAGGCCCCACGCACGGCACCTGGGGAAGGCCTAGGCCCCACGCACGGCACCTGGGGAAGGCACCTCAGGGAATGTTATCACTGAAGATGCTGTCATTAAAATTGGGTTCAATTCCATCACTAGCTGACCTCCGAGTTTCGGAGAGAGACCCAAAGTGCTGGAGTTGGCCCGTCCAAATGCAACAAACACTCGTTTCTCTCGCCGAACCCCGAGCGACCTCTCGCGGAACCCCAGGGTTCCTCGACACCCCAGTTGAGAAACGCTGCTCGGCCCTCATGTCCTGCCAACATCCTTGCATGAAAAGCTTGCACTACCTTTCATTTGTAAACTTAAAATTACGTTGTTAAAGAATGTGTGTATTATATAGTTTAGCTGATCATTTGCAGTTCGGAGTTTGGTGTCCACATTTTTTTTTTAGTCACTAATTAATTGTTTTTAACTTTCCAGTTCTCGAGACGTTTGACTCCGGCAGGAAAATGGGAACCAGCCTCATTCTAAATACCGGTAACATTTAGATGCTAAAATCAAGCATGTCCCAAATATTTATTTTTCTTCTATATAAGTATTATCTATAGTACACGGACACTTTAAATAAAACTTGTATCCGAAGTGTACCAACTAGGTCTACACAGTTCAACGTCATGTGTTACGCTGACGTGAGTGAGTGTGGTTGGGCCTAGACTCATTATCATATCATATCATATCATATCATATATATACAGCCGGAAACAGGCCTTTTCGGCCCACCAAGTCCGTGCCGCCCAGCGATCCCCGTACATTAACACTATCCTACACCCACTAGGGACAATTTTTACATTTACCCAGCCAATTAACCTACATACCTGTACGTCTTTGGAGTGTGGGAGGAAACCGAAGATCTCGGAGAAAACCCACGCAGGTCACGGGGAGAACGTGCAAACTCCTTACAGTGCAGCACCCGTAGTCAGGATCGAACCTGAATCTCCGGCGCTGCATTCGCTGTAAAGCAGCAACTCTACCGCTGCGCTACCGTGCCGCCCATCTGTGACCATCTATCATTAACCCATCTGTGACCACTCTCGCTCCCCGGCGCACCCAAATCTTTAACCCCCTTACCCATGACCTCAGTCTTCTGACATACATTCCTCTGTAACCCTTGCTGACCTGAAATTTCTTTAATCCCTCTGCCTCCCACCATTGCCTCCCCCAGCACTAAAGAACAATGCCTCACTCAGATTTAGCATTAAAATCAGGATTTAAATTCTTAAATATTTTTACTAACCATGAACATTAAACTTACGTTTTATTCCAATGGGGTCTCAAATCATACCCAGTAAATAATTATAAAGCTTGAAATTTTTTCTTATTTACCTTTTATATTAACTGTGATGAAAAAAGGAGCTCAGCCAACATATTTCCACGAGCCGCATATTAAAGGTCAAAGAGCCGCATGTGGCTCGCGAGCCGCGGTTTGGCCACCCCTGATCTATACACTAAAACTCTCGTTTATTTGTTTGTTTGTTCCTGAACTACAAAATGGCACACGATAGCGTGACAATTGTAGGCCCACCTTACTCACCGTCGTCCCTTTGGTGCTAATGGAAGACGTTTCATTGAAATCGGTGTTATGTTTTTAAAGTTATTCACATTTTAAAGTTACATCTCCTAGGGAGGGAGGGAGGGAGGGAGGGAGGGAGGGAGGGAGGGAGGGAGGGAGGGAGGGGGAGGATAAGGGAGGTGGAGGGGGATGGAATGGGGGGAAGGGGAGAGGAGGGAGGGAGGGGGGCAGGGGGAGGGGGAGGGGAGGAGAGGGTGCTGCACCAATGTAGGAGAGGTTTGGGCCCAACAGGTCCACTTGGTCTAGCAATCCTTAAAATTCCTAACATAAAGTGCAGAGGGGTTCTAACATGTACTTCATGTAACGGTTGAAAAATGTGAAATTATTTTTCAATAAAATAATAATCTGATGATGCGTGAGTGTTAATCCTCCAAGTACATTTGATTTTAGAGGAAGGTAGACCCAGAGTGCTGGAGTAACTCAGCGGGACAGGCAGCATCTCTGGACAGAAGGAACAGGTGACGTTATGGGTCGGGACCCTGCCTCAGGGTTCTATCAATGCTCCTATCACTTATGACCTTGTGACTTCAAGGTGAGACGAGCTCTAGGCCGAGTAACATGGTGTCTTGATTAGAACGGGTGTCAAGGGTTATGGGAAGAGGGCAGGAAAATTGGATTAGGAGGTTGAGATCAGCCATGACTGAATGACAGTGTACACTTGATGGGCCGAATGGCCCAAATTCTACTCCTATAACTTGTGACCTTGTGTCAAAGCACGGTGGGTGCAGCAAGTCGAGCCGCTGCCTCACGGCGCCAGGGAACTGGGTTCGATCCTGACCTCGGGTGCTGTCTGTGTGCAGTTTGCACGTTCTCCCTGTGACCTTGTGGGTTTTCTCCGGGTGCTCCGGTTTCTTCCCACATCCCAAAGATGTGCGGGTTTGTAGGATAATTGACCCTCTAACTTGTCGCCTGGTATGAAGGGAGTGGATGAGAAAATGGCAGAGCATAGAACTAGTGTGAACGTGGACTCAGTGGGCTGAAGGGCCTGTTAGAAACATAGAAAATAGGTGCAGGAATAGGCCATTCGGCCCTTCGAGCCAGCACCGCCATTCAATATGATCATGGCTGATCGTCCAAAATCAGTACCCCGTTCCTGCTTTCTCCCCATATCCCTTAATTCCATTAGCCTTGAGAGCTAAATCTAACTCTCTTGAAAACATCCAGTGAATTGGCCTCTTGTCTTCTATGGCAGAGAATCCCACAGATTCACCACCCTCTGACTAAAGAAATTCCTCCTCGTTTCCTTTCTAAAGGTACGTCCTTTTAACCTGAGGCTGTGCCCTCTGGTCCTAGACTCTCCTACTAGTTGAAACATCCTCTCCACATCCACTCTACCCAGGCCTTTCACTGTTCGGTAAGTTTCAACGAGGTCCCCCCTCATCTTTCTAAACTCCAGCGAGTAACACCATTATCTTGTCTAATCCCAATTTAGAACTTTAACTTGTGGACAACTTCTGTCCTTATCCATAACTGGTCCCTGGTCCCACAGTGCTCTCTCTGTCACTCGACCTGCCCCGGCTCCCAACACTAGCTCCAACTCTGCTCTCCCACTTGGTAGGGCCCTCTACATGTTGCCCGAGAAAACGTCCTGAACACACTCAACAAATTTCACGTCGTCCAAGCCCTTAACCCAATGGCAGTCCTAGTCTATATTAGCAATAATGATTTTGGATACCACACTCAGCTGTGAATGAGTGCAACAATACTTCACAAAGCTGTTGTACTGACACAACTCCAGCTCTTATTTTAATGTCCTGCGTTGGTTGAATTAAAGACAATAGACAATAGGTGCAGGAGGTGGCCATTCGGCCCTTCGAGCCAGCTCTGCCATTCACTGTAATCATGGCTGATCATCCACAATCAGTACCCCGTTCCTGCCTTCTCCCCGTATCCCCTGACTCTGCTATCTTTAAGAACTCTATCTAACTCTCTCTTGAAAGCATCCAGAGAATTGGCCTCCACTGCCTTCTGAGGCAGAGAATTCCACAGATTCACAACTCTCTAGGTGAAAATGTTTTTTTCTTATCTACGTTCTAAATGGCCTACCCCTTATTCTTAAACTGTGAATTCTGAGACACTTTTCAATGTTGCCATTTTTATCCTTCGTCGGAGACACCAAAACTTCCTTTTAGAGAGGTTGTTTTCTCCCATTATAGACTTTTCCTGAAATGGTGCATATTATGTGTCCCTGCAGAAAGTGCTGATTTGTGAGTGACTTAGACAATAGACAATAGACAATAGACAATAGGTGCAGGAGTAGGCCATTCAGCCCTTCGAGCCAGCACCGCCATTCAATGTGATCATGGCTGATCATTCTCAATCAGTACCCCGTTCCTGCCTTCTCCCCATACCCCCTCACTCCGCTATCCTTAAGAGCTCTATCCAGCTCTCTCTTGAAAGCATCCAACGAACTGGCCTCCACTGCCTTCTGAGGCAGAGAATTCCACACCTTCACCACTCTCTGACTGAAAAAGTTCTTCCTCATCTCCGTTCTAAATGGCCTACCCCTTATTCTTAAACTGTGGCCCCTTGTTCTGGACTCCCCCAACATTGGGAACATGTTTCCTGCCTCTAATGTGTCCAATCCCCTAATTATCTTATATGTTTCAATAAGATCCCCCCTCATCCTTCTACACAAGCCTAATTGCTCCAGCCTTTCAACATACGACAGTCCCGCCATTCCGGGAATTAACCTAGTGAACCTACGCTGCACGCCCTCAATAGCAAGAATATCCTTCCTCAAATTTGGAGACCAAAACTGCACACAGTACTCCAGGTGCGGTCTCACCAGGGCCCGGTACAACTGTAGAAGGACCTCTTTGCTCCTATACTCAACTCCTCTTGTTACGAAGGCCAACATTCCATTGGCTTTCTTCACTGCCTGCTGTACCTGCATGCTTCCTTTCAGTGACTGATGCACTAGGACACCCAGATCTCGTTGAACATCCCCTCTTCCTAACTTGACACCATTCAGATAATAATCTGCCTTTCTATTCTTACTTCCAAAGTGAATAACCTCACACTTATCTACATTAACCTGCATCTGCCATGTATCCGCCCACTCACACAACCTGTCCAAGTCACCCTGCAGCCTTATTGCATCTTCCTCACAATTCACACTACCCCCCAGCTTAGTATCATCTGCAAATTTGCTAATGGTACTTTTAATCCCTTCATCTAAGTCATTAATGTATATCGTAAATAGCTGGGGTCCCAGCACCGAACCTTGCGGTACCCCACTGGTCACTGCCTGCCATTCCGAAAGGGACCCATTTATCCCCACTCTTTGCTTTCTGTCTGTCAACCAATTTTCTATCCATGTCAGTACCCTACCCCCAATACCATGTGCTCTAATTTTGCCCACTAATCTCCTATGTGGGACCTTGTCGAAGGCTTTCTGAAAGTCGAGGTACACCACATCCACCGACTTTCCCCTGTCAATTTTCCTAGTTACATCCTCAAAAAATTCCAGTAGATTTGTCAAGCATGATTTCCCCTTCGTAAATCCATGCTGACTCGGAATGATCCTGTTACTGCTATCCAAATGCTCAGCAATTTCGTCTTTTATAATTGACTCCAGCATCTTCCCCACCACTGATGTCAGACTAACTGGTCTATAATTACCCGTTTTCTCTCTCCCTCCTTTCTTAAAAAGTGGGATAACATTTGCTATCCTCCAATCCACAGGAACTGATCCTGAATCTATAGAACATTGAAAAATGATCTCCAATGCTTCCACTATTTCTAGAGCCACCTCCTTAAGTACCCTGGGATGCAGACCATCAGGCCCTGGGGGTTTATCAGCCTTCAGTCCCATCAGTCTACCCAAAACCATTTCCTGCCTAATGTGGATTTCCTTCAGTTCCTCCATCACCCTAGGTTCTCCGGCCCCTAGAACATTTGGGAGATTGTGTGTATCTTCCTCAGTGAAGACAGATCCAAAGTAACGGTTTAACTCGTCTGCCATTTCTTTGTTCCCCATAATAAATTCCCCTGCTTCTGTCTTCAAGGGACCCACATTTGCCTTGACTATTTTTTTCCTCTTCACGTACCTAAAAAAACTTTTGCTATCCTCCTTTATATTATTGGCTAGTTTACCCTCGTACCTCATCTTTTCTCCCCGTATTGCCTTTTTAGTTAACTTTTGTTGCTCTTTAAAAGAGTCCCAATCCTCTGTCTTCCCACTCTTCTTTGCTATGTTATACTTCCTCTCCTTGATTTTTATGCTGTCCTTGACTTCCCTTGTCAGCCACAGGTGTCTCTTACTCCCCTTAGAGTCTTTCCGCCTCTTTGGGATAAATTGATCCTGCAACCTCTGCATTATTCCCAGGAATACCTGCCATTGCTGTTCTACCGTCTTCCCTGCTAGGGCCTCCTTCCAGTCAATTTTGGCCAGCTCCCGCCTCATGCCTCTGTAATCCCCTTTGCTATACAGTAATACTGACACTTCCGATTTTCCTTTCTGCCTTTCCATTTGCAGAGTAAAACTTATCATGTTGTGATCACTGCCTCCTAATGGCTCTTTTACCTCTAGTCCCCTTATCAGATCAGGATCATTACACAACACTAAATCCAGAATTGCCTTCTCCCTGGTAGGCTCCAGTACAAGCTGTTCTAAGAATCCATCTTAGACTTGTGAGTCTTTTTTTAGAGATAAACTCTTCACTGGATGTTTTCTCTTGAAAACATCCAGTGAATCGGCCTCCACTGCCTTCTGTGGCAGAGAATCCCACACATTCATAACTCTCTGGGTGAAAAGGTTTTTCCTCATCTCAGTCCTAAATGGTCTAACCCTTATTCTTGATTAGTACGGGTGTCAGGGGTTATGGGGAGAAGGCAGGAGAATGGGGTTGAAAGATAAAGATGAAGATGGTTCCTGACCCGACCAGAAACATTGCCTGTCCACTTCCTCTAGAGATGCTGCCTGACCTGCTGCGTTACTCCCAACGTTTTGCGTCTTTATTTTTGATGAATTTTTCCTTCAGTCGGTAACTAATAACTCTGAATTGTGTGGTTGTTTTAGCAGGGAGCATGAACGCTGGCAGCTCAAGTGACATCTGGAGCATTTCAGAACCAGTCTGCACAGTTCAAATATGATGTTTGGACAGCTGCTGTTTTCTACTGGAACGCAATCCATGTAGAGACGAGATCAAAGTCACTCCTTTGCATTCATATTCATTTACTTGCTGTCTCTTTCATCTCTCAGGGCATCTGCTACACCAGTTGTGATGTTCCTTTATAAATCTTTTATTAATTTAACATTCAAGTTAACCGTAACAATTTTATTTTGATGAATATGTATTTTTCTGTTGCTTGAAGCAGCATTTTTTGCTGCCATCTCAAGTACTGTGCAATGATCTGCTGGGACAATACATAAACACATAGCTTCCTTGCAATCACGCCAAGCTTATTAGAATTGTATAGAGTGATTTTTCTTTAAATGTGAAATTCAAGATAGTTTCAATAATTCCAAGAATCACTGTAAGGAACAAATTTGCTTTGAGCAGAAGTGGGGAATGGAAGGTGCTGAATTGTCGATTAATTTGCCCTCCACCTGTTACTGCTGTAGAGTCATCAGGACAGAAACAGGCCCTTCGGCCCACCTTGCCCATGCCGACACCATGCCCCATCTACACTTGTCCCACCTGCCTGCGCTTGGCCCACATCCCTCTCAACCTATCCCATCCATGAGCCTGTCTAAATGTTTCGTAAACGTTGCGATAGTACCTCAATTGAATTGTTCATTAGTTGGAGGAGCAGAATTAGACTATTCGGCCCATCACCTCTCCTCTGCCATTCAATCATGGCTGATCTATCTTTCCCCCTCAACCCACTCTCCTTCCTCTCCCAATAACCTCTGGCACTGACTGAGGTGGAGGGTCATACATTATAGGGCTCTGCATTCTGATGTACCTTCCTAAAGTATCGTTCAATATCAGTTGTAGTGGTCAGGTAACAAGCCATCCAGGTCACCTGTCCATGTTCTCCACAGATGCTGCCTGACCCGCTGAGTTACTCCAGCACTCTGTGAAACGTCACCTATCCATGTTCTCCACAGATGCTGCCCCCCACATCCCAAAGATGTTTCTATGTTAATTGTCCCTCTGTAAATTGCCCCCTAGTGTGGTGGGAGTGGATGAGAAAGTGGGATAACATAGAACTAGTGTGATCGCTGGTCGGCGTGGACTTGGTGGGCCGAAGGGCCTGTTTCCATGCAGTATCTTTCAATCAATCAAAGATTGGTATTGATTTATTAAGAATCACGTAAACCGAAATCAGTGAAAATTTTTGTTTTTCATTATACTTATTTTAGAAGGATTCAGAAAATAATGGAAAGGGATAATTGAATGTGGGCACTGTACCTAGAAGATTGGAGTGCCGAACTTAGCTGTTTTGTAACAGCGAGATAATGCTGGATAGACCACACATGGAGGCACTGTGAATATTTCTGGGCATCACTGCCTAGTGAGGATATATTGACTTTGGAGGGAAACACAAAGTGCTGGAGGAACTCAGCGGGTCAGGTAGCATCTGTGGAGGGGATGGACAGATGATGTTTTGGGTCAGGATGTCTTTCCTCTCCACAGATGCTGCCTGATTGGAGGAGTTCCTCCTGCACTTTTGATTATCATTAAAAATTCTAGCATCAGCAGTTTCTTGTGTCTCCACTAATGCTTTGGAAAGAGAATGTGGTAGATTTAACGTGGATACCAAAGGTTAAATTACAGAGATACCTCACAAACCAGGACTGCATTCCCTGAGATATTTGGGTTGATTGAAACAAGTTTCACTAGTTGGAGAGATAAGAGTTAAGGAGTAAGATCTGATAACTAGAGTCATTCAGATAATGGTTTTAATTTGGACGTCTCCTATGAACCGCAAGATGCTGAGTCAGTTATTAATGTTGTGAGATTTTGATAATCACAGGTAAAATAGAGAGTGGGGAAAGGCAGTCAGATGTAATTTACCAACTGATGGAGGAGGCCTACACTGCTTGCACTGAGGGCTACACAGTGGCGCAGCGGGTGGAGCTGCTGTCTCACCATGCCAGAGACCCAGGTTCGATTCTGACCTTGGGCGCTGTCTATAAAGGGTTGCCAACTAGACAGTCGGGCGACCGCCATTGGTGGAGCGGGAGCACGTGGCCGCTGGCTGGGTGAGGTCACGTGGGGCGCGGGGCGGTGACGTCACCCTTTGTCCCTTATTTGGGAGTGAGAAAGTTGGCAACCCTATTAATACGGGACAAGGGACTTAGATGAAGGGATTAAAAGCACCATTAGCAAATTTGCAGATGATACTAAGCTGGGGGGTAGTGTGAATTGTGAGGAAGATGCAATAAGGCTGCAGGGTGACTTGGACAGGTTGTGTGAGTGGGCGGATACATGGCAGATGCAGTTTAATGTAGATAAGTGTGAGGTTATTCACTTTGGAAGTAAGAATAGAAAGGCAGATTATTATCTGAATGGTGTCAAGTTAGGAAGAGGGGATGTTCAACGAGATCTGGGTGTCCTAGTGCATCAGTCACTGAAAGGAAGCATGCAGGTACAGCAGGCAGTGAAGAAAGCCAATGGAATGTTGGCCTTCGTAACAAGAGGAGTTGAGTATAGGAGCAAAGAGGTCCTTCTACAGTTGTACCGGGCCCTGGTGAGACCGCACCTGGAGTACTGTGTGCAGTTTTGGTCTCCAAATTTGAGGAAGGATATTCTTGCTATTGAGGGCGTGCAGCGTAGGTTTACTAGGTTGATTCCCGGAATGGAGGGACTGTCGTATGTTGAAAGGCTGGAGCAATTAGGCTTGTTTTCACTGGAATTTAGAAGGATGAGGGGGGATCTTATTGAAACATATAAGATAATTAGGGGATTGGACACATTAGAGGCAGGAAACATGTTCCCAATGTTGGGGGAGTCCAGAACAAGGGGCCACAGTTTAAGAATAAGGGGTAGGCCATTTAGAACGGAGATGAGGAAGAACTTTTTCAGTCAGAGAGTGGTGAAGGTGTGGAATTCTCTGCCTCAGAAGGCAGTGGAGGCCAGTTCGTTGGATGCTTTCAAGAGAGAGCTGGATAGAGCTCTTAAGGATAGCGGAGTGAGGGGGTATGGGGAGAAGGCAGGAACAGGGTACTGATTGAGAGTGATCAGCCATGATCGCATTGAATGGCAGTGCTGGCTCGAAGGGCTGAATGGCCTCCTCCTGCACCTATTGTCTATTGTCTAATCTAATTTAGCCCAAAATACGGGATGTCCCGGCTAATACTGGACGGTTGGCGACCCTACGTCTAGGTGCAGCTTGTACTTTCTCCCCGTGACCTGTGTGGGTTTCCTCCGGGTGCCCTGGTTTCCTCCCACATCCCAAAGACGTGCGGGCTTGTAGGCTAGTTGTCCCTCTGTAAATGCCCCCCTAGTGTGTAGGGAGTGGGTGAGAAAGTGGGATAACACAGAACTAGTGTGAACGGGCGATCGCTGACCGGTGTGGACACGAAGGGCCTGTTTCCATTTGTATCTCTAAACTAAGCTGAACTAAACAGCTAAATAACCGCTCCAATCCTGTGCCCTGCGGTACCCGTGCTGACAGGAATATTATTTTATCTTCACTAGCTAGTTATCAGGATGGCATAATCATTTAAAGGGACGCTTCTTCATGTGGCATAGGTTTAATTTCTTCTATTCGTCACGTCTGTGAATTGTCCAGTGGATTTTTAAATGAAGAAACTGTGATAAATGTGAAGTTTGAGTAGCAGAGGCAAGTTAGGCGATAACTACTGAACCAAGTTAGTACTTAATCCAGCTCCTTTTAATTATCAGCAACACTGAAGCAAAAACTGGGTGCATTTCACTGTGAGTAATGATGATGATATCAGGTTAGGATGCAGTCGACGAGAAGCCTTGCTTTACAGATTGACTTCACTCGCCCTCTTTGTCGAGGAAAATAACTGTGCAATTAACAATTGTTCAGACTAGTTCAACTAGTTCACAAATAATTTATAATTCTTATTGTTTTTAGAGGCTTATTTACGAATTGTCATCGGTTTTAAAAAAAAGAATAATTAATTAATTTTTGAATCAATATCCTCATTTTGTAAGATCATTGAGGAGTGTAAATAATTTGGATTTTTATTAGAAATTGTGCAATTAGTTCATCATGGAGCAACAAAAAAAATTCTGTAATATATTGTCAGTTGTTTTAATAAGTAACACTTGTATTCATCTTTGTAATAAAAGTTGCTGCAGTTGTTATTGTTTTTTTGTTACTTTATTAACGAACTGCTACAGTCTCTATTACTGTTTATAATAAGGATTTAATACTGCTTTGGCTGCTTTTACAGCAGAATGCATTTTGATGCCACCATAACATAGCAAGGAGAAACACATGATATAAATTCAATGTGCCTCTCTGTGCTAATACTGTGATTTTGTTGTAAATGCAGTCCCTTCCAACGGTCTAATCTATAAGGACATTTGCTTTAATTAAAACTGTATTCTGAAGAAGGGTCCTGACCCAAAACGTCGCCTATCCATGTTTTCCAGGGAATCTGCCTGAAATGCTGAGTTACTCCAGCGCTTTGTGCCTTTTTTTGTAAACCAGCATCTGCAGTTCCTTGCTTCTACAGTAGTAGGTGTCTATATACATCGTGCAACGGGTTTTGCAGCAATTTTGATTTTGTTATCTTTGGCATTCATTGCAAAATAGAAACTAGCTAGATTTCACAGCAGTCCATTCTTAAAAATATCAAAACTTGACCTTCAGAGTTTTAATATTCTCATTTGTTCATACTTTTCCATAAACTACGTTTCCTCCTACTGACAACAGAATAGAATTACTTGGAAACACATGCCTTCGTTAGTTTAGTTTAGAGATACAGCGTGGAAACAGATTGTGTAAGAAAATAACTGCAGATGCTGGTACAATTCGAAGGTATTTATTTCACAAAATGCTGGAGTAACTCAGCAGGTCAGGCAGCATCTCAGGAGAGAAGGAATGGGTGACGTTTCGGGTCGAGACCCTTTCTTCGGCCCTCCGAATCCATGCCAATCAGCGATCCAGGTACACTAACACTATCCTACACACACTAGGACAATTTACATTTATACCATGCCAATTAACCTTGCTGAAGAAAGGTCTCAACCCGAAACGTCATCCATTCCTTCTCTCCAGAGATGCTGCCTGTCCTGCTGAGTTACTCCAGCATTTTGTGTCTATCTTCGAGACCCACAGAACTGCAGATGCTGGAATCTTGAGCATAACACAAAGCACTAGAGAAACTCAGTGGATCAGGCAGCATCTGTGGAGGTAATGGATAGACAATGTTTATGATCGGGTGCCTTCTTCAGGCTAGCTGAAAGGAGACTTGAGGCAAGATGTAAAGTTCTGTACCACAATAACCATATAACAACTACAGCACGGAAACAGGCCCGTTCGGCCCTACCAGTCCACGCCGACCACTCTCCCTGACCTAGTCTCATCTACCTGCACTCAGACCATAACCCTCTAATCCCCTCTTATCCATATACCTATCCAATTTACTCTTAAATAATAAAATTGAGCCTGCCTCCACCACTTCCACCGGAAGCCCATTCCATACAGCCACCACCCTCTGAGTAAAGAAGTTACCCCTCATGTTACCCCTAAACTTTTGTCCCTCAATTCTGAAGCTATGTCCCCTTGTTGGAATCTTCCCCACTCTCAAAGGGAAAAGCCTACCCACGTCAACTCTGTCCGTCCCTCTCAAAATTTTAAAAACCTCTATCAAGTCCCCCCTCAACCTTCTACGCTCCAAAGAATAAAGACCCAACTTGATCAGTGCTGGGTCCTCAATCTTTTGTCTTATAAATGACATGGAGTGGGTGCTGATGAACGAGATAATTGTGAAGAGGAAAGGGACAAGACAAGTTTTCAGAGACTACAGATATATAGATAGGTTAAAGATAGACACAAAAAGCTGGAGTAACCCAGCGGGTCAGGCAGCATCTGTGGAGAACATGGATAGGTGATGTTTCACAGAGTGCTGGAGTAACTCAACGGGTCAGGCACCATTTGGAGAGAAGGAATGGGTGACGTTTCGGGTCGAGACCCTTCTTCAGATTTCAGATAGGCTGGTTGGGTAAAGATCTGGCATGTGAAGTATAAAGTGTGAAATTCTCTACTTTGGCAGTCCTTTTGCCATGCTGTGTTCTGGATTTAAGGTTTGGCACTAGATGAGATGCCTCCACAGTTGACGTGTCAGTTCAACTCCTGAGAAATGCTTGGTGCTCTTTTTGAAAAAAGAAAATCAATTACAAAAGACCATTGTTGTTGGCGCCTGACGGGAACGTCTGACTCCCACAAGGAATTCCAGCGCACTTGCAGCTAGTCCTCAATTATAAGCCTCCCTGTGATCAAGTCAACCTTGCTTTTTACCAGCGAGCATATCTGTGAACACATTATTTTCATCGTTTTCCAACTAACGGGATTCATCTGACGCGACGAGCCTCCAATGAGATGTTTTTAGTTTAATTTTGGTTTTAATTTTAGTTTAATTTTGTTTATTGTCACGTGTACAGTGAAAAGCTTTTGTTGTATGCTACCCAGTCAGCAGAAAGACAATACGTACGGCACGGTGGCGCAGCGGTAGAGTTGCTGCCTTCCAGCGAATGCAGCACCGGAGACTCAGGTTCGATCCTGACTACGGGCGCCGTCTGTACGGAGTTTGTACGTTCTCCCCGTGACCTGCGTGGGTTTTCGCCGAGATCTTCGGTTTCCTCCCACACTCCAAAGACGTACAGGTTTGTAGGTTAATTGGCTGGGCAAATGTAAAAATTGTCCCTAGTGGGTGTAGGATAGTGTTAATGTGCGGGGATCACTGGGCGGGGCGGGGCAGACCCGGTGGGCCGAAGGGCCTGTTTCTGTGCTGTATCTCTAAATCTAAAAAAAATACATGATTACATTCAAGCTAGATACATGATAAGGGAATAACAGTGCAAGATAAAGCAGGTAAAGTTACACACAAAAGGCAGCAGTCACTCAGCGGGACAGACAGCATCTCTGGAGAGAAGGAATGGGTAAACTAAACCGAACAGGTAAACTGAACTAAGGATGTGCTAACGTTGGAGAAAGACCAAGGGTTTATGAGAATGATCCCAGGAATGAGTGGGTTAACATATGATGAGCTTTTGACAGCAATGGGCCTGTACTCGCTGGGGTTTGAGGGGTGTTGGAAGGATGAGGGGAGGGGGACCTCAATGAAACTTACCGAATAATGAAAGGCCTGGATAGAATGGATGTGGAGGGAATGTGATTTGGCAGACATTTTTCTCATTGGCATGAACACAACACGTGATGTATTGCACCACTAAATCACCGGTGGAATGTCAATTTGCTCCTCCCACCCTCTCTCGGCAGCAACATTATTTTTAGAAGTCTATTTGTTTTTTAGTTTTAGTTTAGTTTAGAGATATCTATATTTCTAACCGATAAAATGACAGGGCATTTTCTGCCTCTGACTTCAACATGAGAACAGCCAGTGAAGAAACCATTGTCCCATTTATTATTTTCTTACACACATCACATCACACTGCCATCTGGCGAATATAAAAATACAAAGGGTTAGTTCTGAAAAAGAAAATTCCACCACATATTTACAAGTGAAAAATATATGGATAAATGCACACAAAAATCACATTATCTATTTTGTTGAATACATACATGTCTTCTTTAAAAGTAATTTTTTGGCATGTGTGTTACTGGCAAGGCCAGCGATTGTGGACACAATTACATCTTGACAAGATAGATTTGGACAGATATATGGATAGGAAGGGGCTAAAAGGGATATGAGCCAAATGGGACTAGTCCAATATGCCAATTTGGCTTGCACAGACCAGGTGGGCCGAAGGGCCTGTTCCTGTGCTATTTATTTTACATCCCCTGCTTTCTTTGTGAAGATGGTGTGGGCCACTTTATTGAATTGCTGCTGGCCTCCTAATAATAGTATTTTTACAATGCTGAAGCTTCATAAGGCAGGCACTGGTCAGACTGTATTTGGAGTACTGTGAGCAGTTTTAGGCATCACATCTGAGGAAGGACAGTTTCTTCCCAGGCAACTGAACCATTCTACCATAACTAGAGAGCAGTCATGAACTACTATCTACCTCATTGGTGATCCCCGCACTATCTTTGATCAGATTTTGCTGGCTTTACCTTCCACTAAACGTTATCCCGTATCACGTATCTATACACTGTAAATGGCTCGACTGCAATCATGTATTGTCTTTCCGATGACTGGTTAGCACGCAACAAAAGCTTTTCACTGTACCTCGGTATACGTGACAATAAACTAAACCGAACAGGTAAACTGAACTAAGGATGTGCTAACGTTGGAGAGAGACCAGGGGTTTATGAGAATGATCCCAGGAATGACTGGGTTAACATATGATGAGCGTTTGACAGCAATGGGCCTGTACTCGCTGGGGTTTGAAGGGTGTTGGAAGGATGAGGGGAGGGGGACCTCAATGAAACTTACCGAATAATGAAAGGCCTGGATAGAATGGATGTGGAGGGAATGTTCCACTAGTGAGAGTCTACGACCAGAGGGTACAGCCTCAGAATATAAAGACGTACCTTTAGAAAGGAGATAAGGAGGAATTTCTTTAGTCAGAGGGTAGTGAATCATTGGAATTCATTGCCACAGATGGCTGTGGAGGCCAAGTCATTGAGCATTTTCAAGGCACAGATTCTTGATTTGTACGGGTGTCAGGGGTTATGGGGAGAAGGCAGGAGAATGGGGTTGGAAACATTGAAAAATTGGTGCAGGAGTAGGCCCTTCGAGCCAGCGCCGCCATTCAACATCATGGCTGATCATCTAAAATCATTACCCTGTCCCTGCTTTTTCCCAAGATTGTATAGTTCATAAACACTATTATTGAAAACTGTGGTAATTTTGAGTTTGCCCTACAACATTTGAGGGATGGAATCAGTCATACAGCATGTAAACAGGCCCTTCGGCCCAACTTATCCATTCCGATCAAGGTGCCTCTTTGAAGCTAGTCCCATTTGGGCCCTATACCTCCACACCTTTCCTGTCTATGTACCTGTCCAAGTGTCTTTTACTTGCTGTTACAGTACCTGCAACTATCTCCAGCTGCAACTCATTCCATACACCAACTGACGGGGTGAAAAAGTTGATCCCTCATGATCTTATTAAATCTTGCCCCTCTCACCTTAAACCAGGGGTTCCCAACCTTTTTCGTCCCGTATACACCTGGCAACTTTTCAAAAGTAAACTTACCCCCATCCGGTTTTGTTCAGTAATTTGAGTTTACACTTCTACCATAATAAAGCAACCGACAAAGGGGAATATTTTTAAATACTGTTTTTAACATTATTATTTTAAGTTCAAATAACAATAATAATAGCACATAACAATGTTATTTCACTTATTTATGAACACCTAATGATGAACAGATACCGGTATATCAGAACCAAACACGGTCAGTCAATGAGAACATATCAATCAATGCGACTTTTGTTCTTGCTTTTCACCCACGATTTTAGAGATTCTTGGCGCAGTTGTTGAAAGAGCAAGTCTCATGTCATCTTTGAAAACTAATCGAAATTGGTGCTTTGTTTTGATGGCCACCAATGTCGAGAACCCTGCCTCACACAGATAATTAGTTGCAAATGGTACAACGATTTCAAAAGCTCGCTTAGTCAACAAAGGAAATCCTTCAGTCAATGCACAACAAAACTTCGGGAAGTCTCCATTGCAAGAATCAAATTTGTCACAATAGACAATAGGTGCAGGAGTAGGCCATTCGGCCCTTCGAGCCAGCACCGCCATTCAATGTGATCATGGCTGATCATTCTCAATCAGTACCCCGTTCCTGCCTTCTCCCCGTACCCCCTGACTCCGCTATCCTTAAGAGCTCTATCTAGCTCGTCACAAAGAGTTGTTGAAGATTGAAGATCAATCAATTCACCTTTGCACAAGTCATCATCATTAATGTCTTCCAATTTGGTCTCGAAGGGATGGGTTATCCAAGAGAAGGTAACATTATCAAACATCGTACCATCAAAATAATCAGCAAAGTTGATTTTTAAAGCAACCAGTGTTGATAAATTTCAACGTCGAGTTCGGGAATATTGTCACCGCTTTCGTTCACCTTCCAATCATCAAATTTGGGAACATTTGGGTGATTGCCGCTCTGAACCCTCCAGCTCTACAGATTCAATTTCATCTGAAAGGTCCGCACTTTGTCCCGCGCATCAATCACGGTAACACTCCTATTTATTCACAAAATGCTGGAGTAACTCAGCAGGTCAGGCAGCATCTCAGGAGAGAAGGAATGGGTGACGTTTCGGGTCGAGACCCTTCTTCAGACTGATGTCAGGGGGGCGGGACAAAGGAAGGATATAGATGGAGACAGGAAGATGGAGGGAGACCTGGGAAGGAGGAGGGGAAGGGAGGGACAGAGGAGCTATCTGAAGTTGGAGAAGTCGACGTTCATACCACCGGGCTGAAAACTGCCCAGGTGAAATATGAGGTGCTGCTCCTCCAATTTCCGGCGGGCCTCACTATGGCACTGGAGGAGGCCCATGACAGAGAGGAGGGAGGGGAAATCACAGAGGGGGAGCAGCGAGAGAGCATGTTGCTAAACTCTCGTCGAAGAGAGGAGGGGAACTTCTTCAAAGTGGACATACCTTCAAGCTGGTGTTCCGCAAAACCAAGTTGCGGCATTATTTGGAGTGAGCCCTAGTACCATCTCCAAAGTGAAGGCCAAGTTCCATATAACGGGGGGATGTTAGAGACAGGCCGCGAAGTGGGCGTCCCAAGACGACACCCAAAGAAGACCGTTTCCTCACCCTGTCAGCACTTAGGAACCGTAGGCTGTCTTCTACAGATTTGCAGTCAAGGTTTGCAGGACGATATGGCCGACGGCTCTCTGCCCAGACAATTCGGAACAGACCGCACGCAGCCGATCTCCGGTCTCATAGGGCTGCCAGGAGGCCTGCCATGACTGCCCTTCACCGTCAGGCCCGTTTGCGCTGGTGTCGGCAACACGTGCACTGGAATCTGAACATGTGGAGGAACGTTATGTTCAGCGATGAGTCCAGATTCTGCCTACGGCAGTTGGATCATAGGGTCAAAGTGTGGAGAAGACGCGGAGAACGCTACGCTGATTGCTGCACCGATAGAGTAACATCTTTTGGTGGAGGCAGTGTGATGGTGTGGGGCGGCATCTCCCTCACTGGAAAAACGAGGCTTGTCATCATTGGAGGCAATCTCAATGCAGAGAGATATCGAGATGAGATTCTGCAACCAGCGGCAATCCCATATCTCCACAGTCTGGGACCGAACTCTATCCTCCAAGATGACAATGCTCGCCCCCACAGAGCAGGGTTTCTCAGAGACTACCTCCAGAATTTGGGAGTGGAGAGGATGGAATGGCCTGCCAGCAGTCCTGACCTCAACCCCATTGAACACTTGTGGGATCAGCTTGGGCGTGCTGTTCGTGCCAGAGTGACCAACACAACCACGTTGGCTGACTTGCGACAAATGCTGGTTGAAGAATGGGATGCCATCCCACAACAGTGTGTGACCAGGCTGGTGACCAGCATGAGGAGGAGGTGCCAGGCTGTTGTGGCTGTGTATGGTTCTTCCACACGCTACTGAGGCTCCTGTTTATTAAATGAATAAATTGTTAAATTGCCAATATGTCTTGTTTCTTCAGACTTCAATCATCCAATCCACCAAACACCGAACAAGAGTCAATGGCAGAATAAGCTGTTTGGCATTGGCAGAGAAGATTTGGCAGATTTTTCATGGGAGCAACCCACATACTCAGCTCTGCTGCTCATCCCACAAATGCATGTTCCTTACAAATGTGGCACCATTTAAAAGGGAAATAAACAGGCTTTCCAACGGTATAAGATTTATTGCCAAGAAGCATTGTTACAACAAAGAAATAATCTACCAAACACAAATTTCCTTATTTTTTGTGCTGTTTATATAAGTTCTGGCTTTTCAAGCCACATTTGAAAGACAAAATCAAATCTGATAAATCCCAGCTAAAATATGAATCTATATCGCTTTCAGATTGTGATAACAATAATGGATGCTAGATGACTGGAGTTTTACCATATGTCCTTCCTTAAACCTGGAGATCAAAACTGTATGCAGAACTACAGCTGCGGTCTCACCAGTGCCCTAAACTTCTCTATCTACGCTCTATGTCCCTGGACAATACAGCTCACCCCCTTCGTGACATACTGGTTAACCTGAGGAGCACCTTCAGCAACAGACTGGTCCCACCAAGATGCAGCACAGAACGCCACAGGAGATCCTTCTTCCTTGTGGCTATCAAACTGTACAACTCCCCCACCTCCTCCCCCTTCTGTCGTGGGGTAGACTGACTCCTCTCCCCAAATCTTTGCACATTCCCAATCCTTTCCACTCGTCACTTTAATGTCATGTTTCAGGTATCTTGTGTTTTAAGACTGTTGGCAGATCAATTTGGTCCAGAACCAGGGGTCACAGTTTAAGAATAAGGGGGAGGCCATTTAGGACTGAGGTGAGTTTTTTTTTTCATCCAGTGAGTTGTGAATCTGTGGAAATCTCTGCCACAGAAGGCAGTGGAGGCCAATTCACTAGATGTTTTCAAGTTAGATTTAGCTCTGATGGCTAAAGGAATCAAGGGATACGGGGAGAAAGGATGAGAGGGGATCTTATCGAAACGTATAAGATTATTAAGGGGTTGGACACGTTAGAGGCAGGAAACATGTTCCCAATGTTGGGGGAGTCCAGAACCAGGGGCCACAGTTTAAGAATAAGGGGTAGGCCATTTAGAACGGAGATGCGGAAAAACGTTTTCAGTCAGAGAGTTGTGAATCTGTGGAATTCTCTGCCTCAGAAGGCAGTGGAGGCCAATTCTCTGAATGCATTCAAGAGAGAGCTAGATAGAGCTCTTAAGGATAGCGGAGTTAGGGGGTACGGGGAGAAGGCAGGAATGGGGTACTGATTGAGAATGATCAGCCATGATCACATTGAATGTCGGTGCTGGCTCGAAGGGCCGAATGGCCTACTCCTGCACCTATTGTCTATTGTCTAAAGCAGGAACGGGGTACTGATTTTAGATGATCAGCCATGATCATATTGAATGGCAGTGCTGGCTCAAAGAGCCGAATGGCCTGCTCCTACACCTATTTTTCTATTGTTCTGAAGGAAACTCTGGGGGCAGAGCTATTGAACTGATGAGCTCCAATGCTGAGAACTATATTCTGCACTTTGTATCTTCCCCTTTACTCCACCTGTTCTATTTGAGTGTCACTAGACTTTATTTCCAGAATATTATCTAATCTGACTGGTGGCATGCAAAACCATTTTTATCTACAGTAACTCGGTACACGTGACAATAATAAACCTAAAGAGGGAATAAAAGGGGAAATTTGTGATAGGTGACAACATCAAGTTTTATTGTCTTTTACTTTTTGCTTTTCAATATCAAAAATAAACTTTATTCATGAAAATATACAGGAAATACAATGCAAGGCTTTCTTTACATTTATAATGTTGTTCAATCTACACATTTATAGTGTCATCAGGTTAATGCATTCTATGTACAAAGCACGTATGTCATTCATGTTATACCTTTGGGCAATGTACCTTCTAAGGCTCTGAGAGGTTGCTACACAGGACCCGTGTCTAGTGACAGCAATCCTTCCCCACAAAGTCTTTGATCGCCTGCAACCAAGCTTTAGTGCATCCCTTTGCATGTATTTCTGCAGCCTGCACTGTGCCAGTCAATAACAAAGATATTTTATTATAATGGGAGATCAACAGGTCCCAGGTGTATCTTTAACCAAGTTGATGACCTTCCAGCATCGACATTTGGCACAATATATATCCATGAGACCACTCTGTTCTTTCCTCCAGCGGTTTGCTTTTTCCTCCAGAATTTATGTATGATTTATGTTTTCTGCTGGGCTGTCTGAGTCTGTGCCCAACTCACTCACACTGACCAAGTTTTATAACTGCGATAATCCCACATCAATCAGCACTTAAGATGTACAAACACTTGTAAGGTAGGAATTGCAGCAGCTATTTTACGTAGAAACAAGATACTGCAGATGAGTCTGTCCTAAGGACCGCGACCTGAAATGGTCTCTGTCCATTTCCTTCCAGAGATGCTGCCCGACTGGCAGAGTTCCTCCAGCACTATGTTTTGCACAAGATTTCTTAATCTGCAGTTCCTGGCCTCTTCATACCGTTGCGTTGTAAGCTACCCAAGTAAAATATGACGTGCTGCTCTTCCAGTTTGCACCGGCAATGGAGGTTGTTCTCCTTGTACCTGTCCCTACCATGCTGGTGTATATGACAATTAACTCGACAATATACTTACAGGCGGCACTACGGTCCGCAGAGAACCAGAGGACATGGGTTTAACGTGAGACTGGCAAGATATAATGCAAACCTGAGGGGTAATCTTTTCACACAAAGAGAGGTGGGTATACTGGAGATTGAGATTCTTGATTAGTACAACATGGGCAGTATGGATAGCAAATAGTCAAGATCTCTGGCCAAGCCATTGACACAGAGATACATACATATACATATATATACATTTCACAAAATGCTGGAGTAACTCAGCAGGTCAGGCAGCATCTCAGGGGAGAAGGAATGGGGACGTTTCGGGTCGAGATCCTTCTTCAGTCTGAAGAAGGGTCTCGACCCGAAACGTCACCCATTCTTTCTCTCCTGAGATGCTGCCTGACCTGCTGAGTTACTCCAGCGTTTTGTGAAATAAATAAATTTGATTTGTAGCAGCATCTGCAGTTATTTTCTAACCCTACATATATATACACACATATCCACACATATATATGTATAAAAATATGATACTGGAGAGATTTTTTAATGTCATTTTTATTTGTATGCAAAATTGTATTCTGTTTACTTGATGGGAAAGTTTTACTTGTGTGTGGTACTTCATATAGCCATGTAATATAAACTTATGGTTCCAGACTTTCTTCAACTGTTATCAAATACAAATTTGAATTTTACTTTTACCCATAATTGGACACGAAAATGTGACATTTTTTACACATCATAATTTATGTGAAAATATATACCTATCGTAATGGCCTACATTTATCTAAACCAAATATTTTTGAGGACGTTTGATATGTCTTTCCAAACCCGACTTTGCTTGAAGAAAGTAGTTGCACATATTCATGTGGGAGAGCAAAAAATATCATGCTCATGTACGTAATTCATCGTGTCCTGAGAGTTACACACGTAAGATGCCGTTGGCAATCATGAAAAATGAATATATATCGGATCGATATTCATTTGTTTCTATGATGCCCAAGCCAAGTAAAAAAAAGACATGTTCCAAAATTCTTAACTCAACATACTTTAAAGCAAAGGAGACATACTGTGCTTACTTTGTTCTCCGTGTCCAAATCGTTACGTGCATAAGCAGGCATCGTTCACCCGCTGTTTTCATGTCTGGTGGAACTGTCAACTTATAAAAACAATAACATTGCTGTCTGGAACTAAACCGCGGGGAAGTGTAGTGTATCAATTTTCTGCTGACGGTGCTGCAGCCTGATGACCCTTCGTGTCTTCGGAACGTCTGCTGGTTACGTACAGGAGACGTTCAACTGTCCAGCGATATCTTCCTAATTAAAGCATTTACGCAGCCCATCGGACACAATCCTGTCGGCGTATTGAAAGGTAAGATTTTGTTTGTATTTTAAATGTATTTTGGGGGATATACTAGGATGAATTTTGATGTTTCGTTCGACATGTAGTCCCACATATTGATTTTGGTGTTGTACATACCTAACGCGATTCTAGATCGCTTGACGTGTCGGTGTATGCACTATCAACTTTAATTCGTAAAATAAATTGTGTAACAATTAAGTAATATTTGTACGTGAGGTATCGGGTGTGTGACCAAAGTCACATTAAATTCTTGTTTAAATGTATTTGTCAGATCTAGGGTAAAACTGCCTATCATCGGCAGGGCTTCGGCACGCTTAGTTACTGCCGCGGCAATGTTTGTGCCGGGTCATACATTGGGCAAACAATGCCGCGGTTGTAAATAAGCGTGCCGATGCCCTGCAGATGATAGCCTGTTTTACCCTAGTGGCCGATCTATACCTCTATGTGATGTAGCGGGTAGTGCAATATGACCAGTAATACAATCCAAAGACAAGCAATAGTAAGTTCTTGCCACTCCTTCACTGTAATATTAAGAAGGTTAATCAGTAGACAACTCCATTTTATATTACATAAATTCATTCTTCCATATTATGAATTGAATTTTACACACTCCATTGTATGCCTCATTTTGGTGTCCTCGTTACGTATGTGATATTGCCATCAAACAAACTGTTATCCTAAAACTGGAAAGTATTACTATTTAAAAAGCCAACAGTTGAGAGGAGAACATTGCTCTAAAGTGAATATTAAATTGTTATTTGATGTACTGCATGCAGAAATGGAACTAAACTTAATCTTTCCTTGCATAATGTACGTAGCAGTGTCCTCTAATCAATCTAGTATTACACAGCCATAATTAGGTAAGACGTTTACTGTTCAATTTCATTGTGGACCGCCACGGAAAGGATGTATAACTACACTTTAATGAATTAGAAAAAAGTTCTACCGTTGCAACCAAATGCCATTGAGACACCATGTTACATACGTTAACACTTGTGTGGTAAATTTTACATTACCTGAAAAGACTACTTGTGGTTGTGGAACTATCTTCTTTCTTTTTGATAGAGTCAGACGGTTGTCAAACTTGTAAATAAATGTTTGCATTGGTTTTTGCAACAATTAATTTTTGGGTGTATATGTCCCAGTATCATATTTATATACATATACATTTTCCCTATATACACACACACACACACATATATATATATATATATATATATATATATATTACTCCAGCATTTTGTGGAGATGCTGCCTGACCTGCTGAGTTACTCCAGCATTTTGTGAATAAACACCTTCGATTTGTACCAGCATCTGCAGTTATTTTCTTATACTATATATGAGATATATATATATATATATATACACACATACATACACATATAATACATACATATACGCATACACTTCTATATACACACATGTAAACACACACATATAACATAGAAAATAAGTGTAGGAGGCCATTCGGCCCTACGAGCCTGTACGCACCGCCATTCATCCATCCACAACCAGTAACCCTTTGATTCCACTAGCCCCCCAGAGCTCTATCTAACTCTCTTTAGTATCCATAGATTTTTTTTTAGATTTAGAGATACATATATACACACATACTCAAAAAACAAACAATAGTAGTAAAATAAAGTTTCAATGAAGTCCCCTCCCATCATTCTTCTGAATTCCAGAGGTAGAGGGTTGTATTTAGCCGACAGTAAATGCCGGCCGGCCCGCTGTCCCTGTGCGGGCGGGGCCCCTGGCCCGTCTAGCGCCGCCGCCCACGCCCGCCCCACACACCTCCCCTTTAAACCATGCCGGGCCGGGCCGGCCGTTGCCGCTTAAAGGCGCAGGGCGAATAAAAGGCGCCATTTGGCGTCCCTTAAAGGGGCGCCTCCCCGCTGCTGCGCCCGCCCGCCCGCCGGCCGGACCGCCCGCCCGCCACCCCGCGGACACGCACCACGTTAGGTTAAAACAGGAGAACGGTGTGATTTTGATCAAGTATTACATCAGAGAGAGATTATAGGGAGCGCGGGCGGCCAGCGCGCGTACGCTCGCTCGCGACCCGGGGGGCGGGGGGGGGGGGGGCTCATTGTGCACGCACTCTTCCGCCGCTGCCCACCGCGCATGTGCGAGCGGGACTCGCCTGCTCTCTTCTCCTCCCTCCGGCGCATGCGCGAACCGAAGGCGAGTCGGCAGCGATCGATCGACCGGTGCTGAGTGCGCACGCGCGGGTCGAAGGCGAGTCGGCAACGATCGGTTGGTGCTGAGTGCAACGATCGGCTGGTGCTGAGTGCGCACGCGCAGGCCGAAGGCTTTCGGCAGCGATCGACCTCGACCACGCCCACCTCTGGTTCTGGTTCAGGTTCTGGTCCTGGTTCAGGTTCAGGTTCTGGTTCTGGTTCAGGTTCTGGTCCTGGTTCTGGTTCTGGTTCTGGTCCTGGTTCAGGTTCAGGTTCTGGTTCAGGTTCTGGTTCTGGTTCTGGTCCTGGTTCAGGTTCTGGTCCTGGTTCAGGTTCTGGTTCTGGTTCTGGTCCTGGTTCTGGTCCTGGTTCAGGTTCAGGTTCTGGTTCAGGTTCTGGTTCTGGTTCTGGTCCTGGTTCAGGTTCTGGTCCTGGTTCAGGTTCTGGTTCTGGTTCTGGTTCTGGTTCTGGTCCTGGTTCTGGTTCAGGTTCTGGTTCTGGTTCTGGTCCTGGTTCAGGTTCAGGTTCTGGTTCTGGTCCTGGTTCAGGTTCTGGTCCTGGTTCTGGTTCTGGTTCAGGTTCTGGTTCTGGTTCTGGTTCTGGTCCTGGTTCAGGTTCTGGTTCAGGTTCTGGTTCAGGTCCTGGTTCAGGTTCAGGTTCTGGTCCTGGATCAGGTTCTGGTTCTGGTTGATTACTGCGCAAACACCTCATATAAGTGTTTATCTCGCGCAGGTCGGAGTGAGTAGAGTAGTGATTAAATTTTGAAGTGGGCCTTTTTGACCAAGTTGAGGAGATCTCGTTGCTCAATCCCTTTTAAATGACTGAACATCGGGAGCAGCGCGTGTGTGTTGGGTGGTAACATATTCCATTCCCTTATCGTCCTAGGGTAAAGGGAATATTGGTAGCAAAGTCTATTGAAATTCAGCGAGTTGATGTAGGGACAGGTATTTTGTCTTGTTTCATGGCAGTTGGTGCTCTGGGATGATGGAAGATTTGATGGCGTGAGTTTGTGAATCGCTTTGAAAATTGCAATAAGTCTTCAAGATTCAAGAGATTCAAGATATCTTTATTTGTCATCCAAAAAACAAGTTTTTTGGACGAAATTTCGTCACCCACAGTCCAACAATAAGAGCAATAAAATAAGCAAATTACACAACCCCAACCAACACAAAAACCCCCTTAGCCTGATTCTAGGGTATCCCATCCGAGAGAAGTCAGTATATTATTCACGCTTGATTTGCGCTTGTAGTCATTACATACAAAGCGAGCTGCTCGGAGTTGTACGTTCTCCAGGGTGATCTTGTTGTTGTTGTTGAAAGGATCCCATACATAGAAACATAGAAACATAGAAAATAGGTGCAGGAGTAGGCCATTCGGCTCTTCGAGCCTGCACCGCCATTCAATATGATCATGGCTGATCATCCAGCTCAGTTACCTGTACCTGCCTGCTCTCCATACCCCCTGATCCCTTTAGCAAAAAGGGCCACATCTAACTCCCTCTTAAATATAGCCAATGAACTGGCCTCAACTACCTTCTGTGGCAGAGAATTCCACAGACTCACCACTCTCTGTGTGAAGAAATGTTTTCTCATCTCGGTCCTAAAAGACTTCCCCCTTATCCTTAAGCTGTGACCCCTGGTTCTGGACTCCCCAACATCGGGAACAATCTTCCCGCATCTAGCCTCTCCAACCCCTTAAGAATTTTATATGTTTCTATAAGATCCCCCCTCAGTCTTCTAAATTCCAGCGAGTACAAGCCTAGTCTATCCAGTCTTTCTTCATATGAAAGTCCCGCCATCCCAGGGATCAATCTAGTGAACCTTCTCTGTACTCCCTCTAAGGCAAGAACGTCTTTCCTCAGATTAGGAGCCCAAAACTGCACACAATACTCCAGGTGCAGTCTCACCAAGGCCCTGTACAACTGCAGTAGAACCTCCCTACTCCTAAACTCAAATCCTCTTGCTATGAATGCCAACATACCAGCTGAACATACAGCTCCACAATACTCCAATTTGTGCCTGACCAAGGACTTGTAGGCGTTCTCTTTGATGGATGTACTACATGCGTGGAAATGTCTTTTAAGAAGGCCGAGGGTTCTATTTGCTTTGTTAGACACTTGACCAATATGCATCACCCAACTTAAATCTTTGCTTAATTCAACTCCTAGATATAGGTGATGGTTAACAGCAAGTAATGTAATGCTACCCATGTTGTATTCAATAAAAGTGGTTTAGTCTTGTGTGGGACATGCATGGTATGACATTTGGTTGTATTGAATGATATCTGCCAGGGTTTCCCCCACTCACAGAGAGCATCCAGATCCTTTTGTAAGGGCAAGCTGTCTTCTGGTGTTTTATTCTCTCTATAAATTATGGCATCATCTGTGAACTCTGGCCGAAACTGCATTTGGAATGTCATTGATATACAGTAGGGAGAGCAATGGACCCATGACAGCCCCCTGTGGCACACCTGATGTCACAGGAGTTTCAATAGACGTCTCTCCCTCCAAGAGAACTCGCTGGTGTCTCCTTGTCAAAAAGATCTCAATCCATTTTAGGGGGTTGCCGTCTATTCCTACATGGTTGAGCTTGTACAGAAGCCGCTTGTGGGGAACCTTATCAAAAGTCTTACTGAAGTCTAATATAATCAGATCAGTCTGACCCTTGTTATCGAGTGACCTGGCTAGGTCATCGATGAGTCCCGCCAGTTGGGTTTCACCTGATCGACCCTGTCTAAAGCCATGTTGGTGGTTTGATAATACCTTGTGGAAGTCAATATGGTCCATGATATGTCGGTGGATTATATGTTCGAGAATCTTTCATGGTATGGAGGTCAGTGAAACTGGGCGATAGTTTGCAGGATTTATCCTATCTCCTTTTTTTACAGATGGGGACCATGTTAGCATTCAGCCAATCTTCTGGGAGTTCTCCACTATTCACAGACTTCTGAAAAATCTTTTGAAAGACTGGAGCTAAGCTTGCTGCACAATTCATTAAAACTCTGACTGGTATCTGGTCTGGTCCTGATGCCTTCTTTGGTTTTGTTTCTTCCAATAATTTCTGCACCCTGTTCGTTGTTCCCTTAAGAAGTGGAATTTTTGGAGTTGTGAGTTCAATGACGGGAATTCATCTAGGTTTTCTTCTGTAAAAAATGAAGAAAACTGCTGGTTTAACAATTCGGCCTTGTCTGCTGCCAAGGATACTGTCCGCCCCATCGATGCGATGCTTGATATTCCAAATACCTCATGGCTCATTTTCTTGATGTAATTCCAGAAAGACTTTGTGTCTTCTGATTTTAAACTTTCCCCTATCACATCATGGATGTATTTTTGATGCACTTTCCTGATTTGTCTGTTGGTTGAACGCCAATATTTCTTGAAATCTGTCCATGCAGAAGTTGACCCAGATTTTCTTGCTCTGTTATAAAGCCTTTGTTTTTCCCTAATTGCACGCCTAATTGATGAATTTACCCACGGTAAATTATATCTGGTGGAACTCATGTTTGATGGAATAAAACTGTCCTTGGCCCCAACAAGAACTTGCCACACAGCATGTTTATGTCTGTTGCTGCCACATAATCTACTGTTAATTTCTCATTAAATTCTGATATGAGTTCATCTATAGTCCACCTCTCTCTCTTCCCACCACCGTGTGCCCTCTTTTTGTTTTTTTTTATCGTCCCTTAACTCTTATATCACCAGGGACTAATTTAAAAATTTAGAAAAAAGACAATAGAGAATAGGTGCAGGAGGCCATTCGGCCCTTCGAGCCAGCACCGCCATTCAATGTGATCATGGCTGATCATTCTCAATCAGTACCCCGTTCCTGACTTCTCCCCATACCCCCTGACTCCGCTATCCTTAAGAGCTCTATCTAGCTCTCTCTTGAATGCATTCAGAGACTTGGCCTCCACTGCCTTCTGAGGCAGAGAATTCCACAGATTCACAACTCTCTGACTGTAAAAGTGTTTCCTCATCTCCGTTCTAAATGGCCTACCCCTTATTCTTAAACTGTGGCTCCTTGTTCTGGACTCCCCCAACATTGGGAACATTTTTCCTGTCTCTAACGTGTCCAACCCCTTAATAATCTTATACGTTTCGATAAGATCGCCTCTCATCCTTCTAAATTCCAGTGTATACAAGTCTAAATTCCAGTGTATAAAGTGTTTAATGTATTAATTTATTTTTTGTGTTAAAATATATTTTTTGTATTCTGTTTTGTAGTTTAGCACAATCCGCAGGCGTTGCCACTTTCATTTCACTGCACATCTTGTATAATGTATGTGACAAATAGACTTGACGCGCACGCGCGGACCGGAGGAGTTGTGGAATGCAGCCACCGCCGGCCTCCCGCCACCCAGAGCGCACGCGCGGCCCGAAGGCGTTCGGGTCGGAGGGCTCGGGCGCCGCTGGCCGCGCATGCGCAGCGGCGACGACGACGACAGGGGCCGCCGCATCTCCCGAGAGTCAGAGTTCAACTGCGTCTGCGCACGGTTGTTGGGGGGGGGGGGGGGGGGCTCGTTCCCGATGCGCGTGTCCCCGCGGTGGTGGCGGCGCGTGCGCGCGCGCGGGTGGTTGTGGGTATCTCTCCGGCGGGCGGGAGGGAGGGAGGGAGGCGGCGAGCGGCACCATCATCGAGAGGGTTAATAAATTTAAACCAGCGCCGCTGCCTCCTCACACACACACACACACACACCCCCCACCCACCCGCCAAATGTCTCTGTCGCCACGCAGGGTCGGCGGGGACGCAGCCGTCTCATTTTAAAAAAAGAAGAAGAAATTAAAATTAAAAGTGTGGAGGAGGAGGAGGGATTCCGTTTTGTGCAAAGGCGCGCCTCCGCCGCCGCCAATCCCTCACCACCATGTCGGTGAGGGAGACGTTCAACCCCGAGAGCTACGAGTTGGACAAGCACTTTCGGCTGAGCCGCTTCGCCGAGCTGCGGGGCACGGGCTGCAAAGTGCCGCAGGATGTGCTGCACAAGCTGCTGGAGGCCCTGCACGACAACCACTACCAGGACGACGAGCAGTTCCTCGGCGCCGTCATGCCCCGGCTGGGTGAGTGCATCGTGCATCCATCCATCCATCCTCCCAACCAGGCTGCGCTCCTCCTCCCCGAGCATTCATTTATTTATTGTGTGTGTTACTCGTTGCTCTGCCCTGGCCGTGCGGCCGGCTTGCCCTCTCTCTCCCGCCCCCCCCCCCTCCCGCTCCCTTTTCCCCTCCCCCTTCTCCCTCTCCCCCTTCCCTTTCCCCCTTCCCTTTCCTCTTCCCCCTTCCCCTCTCCCCTTTCCCCCTCCCCTCTTCCCCATTCCCCTTTCCCTCCCCTCCCCCTCTCCCCTCTCCCCTCCCTCCTCTCCCTCCCCCCTCTCCTCTTTCTCCTCCCCTCCCCTTTCCCTCCCTTCCTCCCCCTCCCTCCACCTTCCCCCCCCCTTTCTTCCCCCTCCCCTCCCTTTCTTCCCCTCCTCCCCTCCACCTTTCCCTCCCCCCCCCTAGATTATGACTGATTTTCTATCTTCACTCTACCTTTTGCCATATTAGTTGATTTGGGGATCAGATGGGAAAATTAGATGTGCTGAGTTGAGTTGTGCTTTGAAATAATTTAATACCTATTAATTTCTGTATGACACAGGAGCTTTGTAAACTAAACTTTAAAAGTTGAAAGCTAAAAGTAGTGGTGATCCAAAGTGACTTGGGCATGCATATAGATCACAAATGCTGAGGACATGTACAGAAAAATACCAAGTCTTGTAGTATATTGCCGATTGTATATGAACAACCAGGTTAATGTGTTTACACAGCGTCTCTTGCATTTGAAAGGATATGAACAAATCAAAAACTTGGGATAAAGTTTAAAGAAGACGAGTGAGACACATTTTTTACATTGAGGGTGGCAACTGTCTGGAACGTGCTGCCAGTCAGATACGATAGTGGAACTTGAGCGGCATTTTTGGATAGGTACATGAATATGTAGGGAATGAACACCCTTGATTTTCAACGGCAGAATGGTTAACATTGGCCTACGCAACCCCTGACCAAAGGAGGAGAAAAAAGTAATGGTACGGATGTGTGGGGCTGGTCACTTATCCAGGAACAGGTGTGAGACCAAGGCAGTGAACTCTCTGGTTCATTTCTACAGCATTTACCAGAGAGTGGAGTGAAGAATCTTTGGTCATTATCGTATTTAGTAGGAAGAGGCTTATGATAACATGGCACTGGATGATAGAACAATAATTCAAGGGCAATGCAGTGCAGGAAAGGTTTAAAAGAAGCTGTAGTGAGGTAGTGCATGCTGTCCTTAGCATAAATCGACATGGGGGGAATAGATGGGGTAAATACAGAATCTTTTGCCCAGAATAAAAAACCAGAAAACATAAGTTTACGGTGGGAGGGGAACATTTTATAGGATCCCATGGGCAGCTTTTTCAATCAGTGGGTGGTTGGTATATGGAACGAGCTGCCAGAGGAGGTATTGAGACAGATACTATAACAGCATTTTAAATACATTTGGACAGATACATGGATTGAAAAGATTTGGAGGGATATGGACTAAATGCAGGCAGCTGGGACTGGTATAGATGGGGCATCTTGGTTGGCATGAACAATTTGGGCAAAGAGCCTGTTCCCATACTGTATAACTTTAACTGTGGAATTTAATTATTAGTCATAGACCTATAGAGCATGGATTTCCTAATCTGAGGAAAGACATTCTTGCCATAGAGGAAGTACAGAGAAGGTTCACCAGATTGATTCCTGGGATGGCAGGACTTTCAAATGAAGAAAGACTGGATAGACTCGGCTTGTACTCGCTGGAATTTAGAAGATTGAGGGGGGATCTTATAGAAACTTACAAAATTCTTAAGGGGTTGGACAGGCTAGATGCAGGAAGATTGTTCCCGATGTTGGGGAAGTCCAGAACAAGGGGTCACAGTTTAAGGATAAGGGGGAAGTCTTTTAGGACTGAGACGAGAAAGTTTTTTTCACACAGAGTGGTGAATCTGTGGAATTCTCTGCCACAGAAGGTAGTTGAGGCCAGTTCATTGGTTATATTTAAGAGGGAGTTAGATGTGGCCCTTGTGACTAAAGGGATCAGGGGGTATGGAGAGAAGGCAGGTACGGGATACTGAGTTGGATGATCAGCCATGATCATATTGAATGGCGGTGCAGGCTTGAAGGGTCGAATGGCCTACTCCTGCACCTATTTTCTATGTTTCTAACCCTTTTGACCCAATGTCCATAACAAATTTACGAGGTGTCCTTAAATATAGGAGAGGTGCCAGAAGACTGGAGGGTGGCTAATGTTGTGCCTCTTTTCAAGAAGGGCTGCAGGGCAAATGCTGGGAACTATAGGCCAGCGAGCTTAACTATTAGCCGGTGAGCTATTCTGAGGGATAGGTTTTAGAGGCATTTGGTTGGGCAAGGGCTGATTAGGGATAGTCAGCATGGTTTTGTATGTGGGAGGTCGTGTCCCACAAATCTGATTGGTTTTTTTTGAAGACATGACCAAAAAGGTCGATGAGGGCAGAGCTGTAGATGTGTACATGGATTTCAGTAAGGCTTTCGACAAGGTTCTGCATGGTAGGCTGCTCTGAAAGGTGAGATCGCATGGGAACCAAGGAGAGATAGCTGAATGGATAGCAAATTGGCTCCATGAAAGGAAACAGAGGGTGATGGTGGAAGGTTGCTTCTCGGACTGGAGGACTGTGACCAGTAGTGTGCCTCAGGGTTCGGTGGGCCCGTTACCGTTTGTCATCTACATCAATGATTTGGATGAGAACATGCAGGGCAAGATTGCTGATGATACAAAAGTTAGTGGTTTTGCAGATAGTGAAGATGGATATGACAGATTGCAGCAGGATCTGGATCGATTGGCCAGGTGGGTGGAGGAATCATTGATGGAAGTTAATACAGAGAAGTGTGGGGTGTTGCATTTTGGGGTGTCGAACAAGGGCAGGACCTACAGGTGTATGATTCCTTGAAGGTCGAGTCACGGGTAGATAAGGTGGTCAAAAAGGCTTTTGCCACTTTGGCCTTCATTAGTCGGAGTATTGAGTATAGAAGTAGGGAGGTCATGTTGCAGTTGTATAAGACATTGGTGAGACCACATTTAGAATATTGTGTTCAGTTCTGGGCACCATGTTATAGGAAAGATATTGTCAAGCTTGAAACGGTTCAGAAAAGATTTACGAGGATGAAGCCAGGACTAGAGGGTGTGAGCTATAGGGCGAGGTTGAGTAGGCTGGGTGCAGGAGGATGAGAGGTGATTTTATAGAGGTGTACAAAATCATGAGAGGAATAGATCGGGTAGATGCACAGAGTCTCTTGCCCAGAGTAGGGGAATCGAGGACCAGAGGACATAGGTTCAAGGGAAAGGGAAGAGGTTTAATCGGAATCCGAGGGGTAACTTTTTCACACAAAGGGTGGTGGGTGTATGGAACAAGCTGCCAGAGGAGGTAGTTGAGGCTGGGACTATCCCATCGTTTAAGAAACAGTTAGACAGGTACATGGATCGGACAGGTTTGGAGGGATGTGGACCAAGTGCAGGCAAGTGGGACTAGTGTAGCTGGGTGTGGGCAAGTTGGGCCAAAGGGCCTGTTTCCACACTGTATCACTCTGACTCTAACCAAGATGCTTAACCAATCTAGTCCTACTCGCATGAGCTTGGCCCATATGCCCCCAAACTGTTGATATTCACATACCTATCTTAAGCATCTTTTAAATGTTACAATTGTACCCACCTCTGTCACCTCCCCCTGCAGCTCACTCCACATGCACTGCACCCTCTCCATGTAAAAACTTCACCTCGGGTCTCTTAAATCTTCCTCTCTCACCTATGCCCTCATGTTTTAGATTCTCATAGCCTGGGAAATACGTTGTTTGCCTTGTCCCTTGTCTGTTTCCCATGATTTTGTATACCTCTTTAAAAAAAGTCACTCTGCAACATTTTACGGACCATGGGGAAAAAAAAACTCGCTTCTCCTTATAACACAACCCGTCCAGACTCTGGCATCCTTGTAGTCTGAAGAAGGATCCTGACCGAAATCATCGCCTATATATTCTCTCCACAGTTGCTGCCTGACCACTGAGTTCCTCTAGCACCTTGAGATTTACTGAGGGGGGCTGGAAATGAGTGATGGGGCAGGTCAAATGATAGGTGGACACAAAATGCTGGAGTAACTCAGTGGGAGGAAGCTTCTCTAGAGAAATAGGTGGATACAGGCAGGTGATTGGCAGATGGGTAGAGTAAAATTCTTTGTATGTTTACATACTTGGCTAATAAATTAATTACAAGTACAATAAATAGGCTAGAGCCTTTTCCCACTAAATTACTGACCGGCCAACTGTACTTACCAGCTCCCATGTTAACTCAGTACATTGCCCCAGCAATTAAAATATAATCTTTTGAGCTTTCTACCTTTGTAAATACCAACCACAACCTTCCTTACAAAGTCTTAAACTTGATGCTGCCTTCTAATTCCTCGGCCTTCTTTCTAAATATCCAATCTTTGAATCTTTCTGAATGCAAGTTACTGACAATGTTAGAAGTTAAAACTGCAACAAATAAAACCCCCCAAAAATGCTGGAAATAATTGGCAGACTAGCACTATCTGTGGAGAAAGAACTATCTCGTCAGGTGCCCAGCCTCAGTGGAACAAAGCGTAGTTATAAACGATATGTGTGCAAATTTCTCCCTTCCACTTCTGTGTCCAGCCCTTGCTGTATTTAACCACACCATCCTCTTGCAAACCCTTTTCTACTGATATGCAGCTGATTCAGTTCTTGCTTTAGTCACTGATAACGAATTGGATATAAAGGGTTGTATCCTTGACCCTAATTTCTCATCTGCTCACTGCCCCCAATAACAATATCTGTAATCACGTAGAATATAGAAACAAGGAACTGCAGATACTGGTTTAAAAAAACACGAGCTGGAGTAACTCAGTGGGTCAGGCAGTACCTCTGGAGAACATGAATAGGCGACTTTCCAGCATTACCTTGATTGTCTTGATGTATAGTGTTTCTGGTGACTGGATAGCACGAAACGAAAAAGCCTTTTGCTGTACTTTTGTACACGTGAGAATGATAAACTAAACTAGTTTCAAACCAGTGACGTTTCGGGTCAAGACCATTCTTCAGATTGAAAGTTGCCTATCGACGTTCTGCAGTGATGCTGCCTGGCCTGCTGAGTTACTCCAGCAGTGTCTTTATCTGTAATCACATCCTTGGTTTCCATGATTATACCAACAGCGCAGAACTCTATCTTGCCGCACGGACTATTGAGCCCAGCATGGTGTCTAAATTAAAACAGAAAATGCTACAAATACTCAGCAGGTTAAACCAGAAGTCTGAACATTTTGGGTCAATGGAGTTTCATAGCAATTGTCATTGAGCTTTGTTCCATCACGGAGGATGTCTGTTCTTGTATTTCCATCGCTTTAAAAAAATTCAATAATGCAATATCTGTAGTATTTTCTACCTTTTTCTGGTTGGGTGATCTTGCAACATCTCTGTTCATGCACTACATGTGTGATACTGATGCTGGATTGGATTCTTCCTGTGAACTAACATTCAGGAACACATTTGGATAGATGGAAGGATAGGAAGGGTTTAGAGGGATATGGAACAAATGCAGGAAGATGTGCCTAGTCCGAAATAACAGCCCAGTTCCATGACTATACTGAGAAGCCTGGTACTCTGTTGCTAAATCTTTGGTACTCTCCAGCTCTTTTCCAGAGCTCCTGACTTCACCCCTCTCTCTGTGGCAGCGCCAAACTATTTGAGGCCATGGTGTAATATGGGACCAAGATGAGCTATGTGCTGTATGCCTTTGCCATCATTAAGATTACTTGGCTTGAGCCCGCCCATGTCACAGCTCATTTGTAGTGGAAACCCTCATCCTTGCCTTTGATGACTATTCCAACAGTATTTGCTGACTGCCTTAGTTTTATCCTCCCTATCTATGCCACATTCAGCACCAAGGCCTGCTTGTTAATCAACTTTGAGCTACCTTGTTTCTTGGTTAAGTAGTCTCCAGTTGTTAATATTCTGGCCCGAGTTTTGAAGTCCCTCCAAGATCTTGTGCCTCCCTGTTTTTGATCCTGCCCTATCACCCTCATCCATGCAAAAAATTGGTGCTGGAATATGAAGACTCTTTGCATGCTGGTCCCAGAGAAGATTGTGGTATCATCCGATACAATTGCTCTACTCTTTTAAATCTCTCTTCCTAATTCTGAGTAGTGTGTCCTACACTCTGTATCTTTCCCTTTGCTTTACCTATTATACTTGAGTTTAGCTTGATTTTGCGAGTGTGTGTGTATATATACATATATGTGTGTATATAAATAATCTGTTTGAATAGCATGCAAAATGAAGCTTTTCACCGTACCCCAGTACACATGGCACTCATGCAATTAAACCTAAAATTCTGCACCTTCATTCTGGCTTATTGAGCGCCCTTAAATTTAATTGTCGAGCTGTGATGAACATACTTTAACTGCTATGGGATCAAATCTCTTGGATTCCCCCCCATCCCCACCCCTACCAGCATTGCTACATCAGACCAACTAGTTTGATAATCCTGCTGTGAAGTGATGTGGGGTTTTTAACCATGTAATGTATTCAGTCACTTTGTATGGACATAATGTATACAACAAGTAGCAAGTGATCCTGTTACTTCGTTGAGTCGGGACAGCTGTAGTGTTGACATTACATAGGATTTTGGTCCGGGATCTGACTTTTTAAAAGATCTGTTTATACATTGACTCACAGAAGAAGCATTAAATACTTACAATGTGATGTGAGGAGATAAATAACTTGTAAATATTTGTTTGCCATTCCTGATTTCCCATTCTTGCACATTTTGAGATTAAGGGTCTCTGCCTGAAAGCCAACTACCCATTTTTCTTTGCTGACCCGCAGAGTTCAAGTATGTTGATTTGCCATATGTGCTGCATATGAACTGGAGCAATTACATTATTACTTGCGTACCTTTACAGGCCCATTAGATGCATTACCAACAATAAATATGCAATAAATGAACAGTTATCCTAAGTAAACCAGACTATAATCGTGCAAAACCCTAATGCTACCATAGTGATGCAAAGTCCGTAGTGATTCAATGCTGAGGTCGGATTGTGCAGGGTGATTCAACATGACGGTTGATGGGAAGAATCTGTTCTTAAACCCGGAGCTCACGGTTCTCTGGTTTCAAGTTTCAATAACTTAATATGTCATTACAATACATACATGTATTGTTTGTGCAGCAAATTACTATGTTCTTCGTAAACAAAACGGCAGACAAAATTTGACACAAAATATATCGATACTTTTTCTTTGAGAATAGTTATGAGAAAAATGTTTCAACCTTGAAAAATCATTATCTATTTCTGTGGCAGTACTATTCTAGGCAAATAATGCATTCAACTTATTTTTAGAGGTCATTTAAGATTCCTATCTGCAATCAGTTTTTATAGCTTTTTCTTACATCTGAGATTAATTGTTTTTTCTCATCGATTTTGGTTTAATTGTATGTAGCTCACCGTCTTCAAAAATGATATTTGCAATGAAACGAAAAGCAATAATGTGGTCTTTTTTTTTTATGGTGGATTTATTTTTATGTTGAATTGAATCCTTTAAAAAAAAAAAAAGAATTATGCTTTATAGTTTCTGAACTAAAGTCCACATTGAAACAAATACATGTAACTCAGTGTCTCTGGTGAATATGGATAGGTGATTTTTTGAGTCAGAACGCTTCTTCAGAAGAAGGGTCCCAATTTGAAACATCACCTATCCAGGTTCTTCAGAGATGCTGCCTGACCTGCTGAGTTACTCCAGCACATTGTGAAAATTCCATATTCCTTGGTAAAGTCTGAAGAAAGGTCTCGACCCAAAACGTCACCCATTCCTTCTATCCAGAGATGCTGCCTATCCCTCTGAGCTACTCCAGCATTTTGTCTATCTTCCTTGGTAATTGTTTCTTTACAAAAAATTCTAATCAGGCATGCAAAATTACCACAAAGAGTCCTCTTATTTTACCTTTTAACATCAGCAAGCTGTCTTATTTCTTTCATTCTTGTTCACAGCTGTGAAGTTTAAAAAGTACTTGAGTAGCAGTGTCTTATTATCAAAAGTAAATTTAATTTCATCACTTAACGAATGAGTTGAAATTTGTGCATTAAGCCACATACTCCAAGATGCTGACATTGATGTGTTGATCTGTTGACAAACTTTAAATTACGATATAATATGAATGATGGTGCCCATTAAACTTTCCAGCTTTGGTGGCTGAGCCAGCATCCATGTTATGCATACACCGATGTTTAGCATGCTATTCCGGTGCATTATTCCTTCCATCATTAATTCTTGTGTCGATGGCATGCATAAAAAGCTAGGAGAAGGACCAGCAAAACATGTACACTGGCAAAACTAGAGAAGTAATATTGCTAATCCATGGGTTTGTGAGAGGGTGGCGCAGAACATATAACATTTAGTTTCTTCATTTTATTTTTGTTTACCCTTCTGAATAGTTTTCTTCAAATGCTAGATTTCCCCCATTGCACTCTTATTGACCACTTTTTTCTGTTATCCACAATTATTCTGCATTGTCAGGTTAATTTTTAGTTTTTCCCGACAATACTGACTTTTAAAAGTCCAGAAGGCTGTGGAGCCAAGTCAATGGATATTTTTAAGGCAGAGGTAGATCGATTCTTGATTGGTACAGGTGTCAGGGATTATGGGAAGAAGGCAGGTGAATGGGGTTTAGAGAGAATTGTAGATCGGCCATGATTGAATGCTGGAGTGGATTTGATGGGCCGAACTGCCAAATTCTGCTCCTATGATAGGAGTCTTATCACTTAAGAACATATGAATACTGTTTAACATAATACCTTTCATGATGGAATGTGGACATCAAGTTCAATAAGATTCTTCAATTCTCATCGTAAGCTATTCTGTGCAATTCCATGGAATGGTATCTTGTGTGAATTTTTATTTGTAATCCTGGACAGTGAATATTGATTATTGATTTCATGTGTGTTAAAAGATGCCAGTGGGAATGTCTAAAATACCTTGCATTCGCAAGTTTGGATGTACTTGGTTGAATCAACAAACTTGGTTCCTTTCCTCCCTATCCTGCCCTCCATAACAGTTGAATGTTTAATGACTAGTTTGGATTGAGAATCACACTTCGTGCGAAGTTCAAGGTCATATTCAGCAAATGATTTTCCTAATGTCACCTGGATGCAACGATGCACATTATATGTGTAGTTTGCTTTAATAAAATGATACAGATATATGCATTCTTTGTAGTTTAGAAGCTGGAAGTAGCAATGTTCTCTTGAACACTAAGTTCAGAATCTTTCTGAAAAGACATTGGGAGAAGAAAACTATCAGAAGGTGGTATTCCTGCACACAACCAGGCCTTAATTCTTTTTTTTTTTAATAGTCTTGTAATGTTCAAAAACACTTTAATATGGTAAAGTATTGAAATGTAGACCTTAAAGTAGGTAATTGACAATTTGTGCATATAATTACTTCTCTAGTTTGTGCAATAATAATGGGAATTTTGGCAGTAGTTGTGGGATAAATACCATCCAGTGCACCAGGTGAACTTGCTATACCTTGCTTATTGATTGAAAGATACAGCATGGAAACAGGCCATTTTGGCCCACAGAACCCACACCAACCATCGATCTCGCATTCACACTGGTTCTATTAGGGTATCTTTTGCATCTCCCTGGTTTGGTCATCCGAAAGACAAGCATATTGTTTCCTGAGTACAGCATCAAAGTATGAACCGAGTCTTCCTAATGGCGAGTGACCTGACGTGGGTACAATTGTGGCCAGGTGACACCTTTAATCAAAGTCAGGTATCCATTTGCTTGGAAGCATTTTAAAGCATTTTAATTTGTGAATTGGTCTCCAAAGATTTTCTTAAATTGATGTTTTGTATAAAACCAAAATAGCCTTTGGGTTTATTGGTGATTACTGGCCACCCCCGACTTCAATTCTACATGATTGATCCTTATTGTTCTCTGTAATGTTCTCAGACACGTAACTTTTATCCCGAGACTTTAAAAGTCTTTTAATAATAACCTGCAAATTAATCTTGGACTGGTCAGAGATAAAGCAAGAGTCTAAAGATGGGCCCTGACCCGAATCATCATCTATCCATGTTCACCTGAGATGCTGCCTGACCCGCTGGGTTACTCCAGCACTTGGTATCGTCATCTCTAAAAATAATCATCTTGAGGCAGTTTTGTAACGGCCTCTTTCTAGATAGACTGGATTTGCATTAAACCGGGAATGGTAGTTTGCTGATTAAGTCACGAGACTAGTACCTCAGGCGGGGCTGGGCAGGTGATCTGGAGATGTTTGAAACCTATCACAGCAACCTTGGATTTTACAGGAACTCAGCAAGTCAGGCAGCCTCTGTGGAAGGAATGGACATGTTACTTTTCTGGTTGGGATCCTTCTTCAGACTTTAGTAGAGTGTAGATAGCAGATAGAAATTGGGGAAGGGGTGGAGCAGGAGCTGGCATTTGATAGGTGGATCCAGGTACCTCTTGCGAACAGGTACACCCTCTAGGAAGCTGTCGGGGCAGATGGAGGCGCAGGCAAGTCCCGAGAAAACAGATGTGGCTGTGGTAGCGAGTTTGGGTCAAAACGTGGTCATAGTTGGAGGGCAGGAGGAATAGGAATCTGAATGGTGTCAGATTAGGAGAAGGGGAGGTGCAACAAAACCTGGGTGTGCTTGTACATCAGTCACTGAAAGTAAGCATGCAGGTACAGCAGGCAGTGAAGTAAGCTAATGGCATGTTGGCCTTCATTGCAAGAGGATTTGAGTTTAGGAGCAAGGAGGTACTACTGTATTTGTACAGGGCCCTGCTGAGACTGCACCTGGAGTAGTTGTGCCATTTTGGTCTCCAAATTTGAGGAAGGATATTATTGCTATTGAGGGAGTGCAGCGTAGGTTCACCAGGTTAATTCCCAGGATGGCAGTACTGACACATGATGAAAGAATGGGTCAACTGGGCTTGTGTTCGCTGGAATTTAAGAAGATGAGAGGGGATCTTATAGAAACATATAAAATTCTTAGACGATTGGACTGGCTAGATGCAGGAAAAATGTTCCTGATGTTGGGGGAGCCCAGAACCAAGGATCACAGTTTAAGAATAAGGGATAGGCCATTTTGGACTGAGATGAGGAATTTTCACCCAGAAAGTTGTGAATCTGTGGAATTCTGTGCCACAGAAGGCAGTGGAGGCCAATTCACTGGATGTTTTTGAGAGTTAGATTTAGCTTAGGGCTGGGGGAATCAAGGGATATGGGGAGAAAGCAGGTACGGGGTACTGATTTTGGATGATCAGCCATGATCATATTGAATCGAGGTGCTGGCTAGAAGGGCTGGATGGCCTACTCCTGCACATATTTTCTATGTAAAGAGAGGCAGCTGAGTCAGCTGGTGATGGTAACCAAGGCTGGAGATGTAGAGAAAAGGATGCAAATGGTGGAATCTGATAAGTAGTAAGACCCAGGTTAGAGCCTGCCTATGGGTGCTGTCTGTACGGAGCTTGTACGCTCTCTGTAACCACGTGGGATTTCTCTGGGTGCTCCGGTTTCCTCCACACTCCAAATACGTACGGCATTGTAGGTTAAATCTGTTCAGTAAAATAGTATATTGTACCTAGTGTGTAGGATAGTGCTAATGTATGGGATGATTGCTGGTCGGCATAGACGAGGTGGGTCAAAGGGCCTGTTTCCGCACTGTACGTCTAAAGTCTGAATGGGGATGTCACATTGAGATCACTGAATGCAATAGACAAGATTGGAGGAGATGCAGGTGAATCTGTCTCATTAGGAAGGGCTATTTGGCCCTCTGAATGGTGATGGTCATCTATGGACAGGTGTTGAACCTCCTGCAGTCGCAGGGGAAAGTTCCTGGGGAAGGACAAGCAAATCAAGGGGTGGTTTCTGTGTAGAGCAGAAAGGGGTGGGGAGAGAGTGATGTGACCGCTGGTAGGATTGCTTTGAAATGTCGGCAAATTATGTGTTGGATGCGGAGGCTTGGCTGGTGAATGGGAAGGACCAGGGGAACTGTATCTCTGGTCTTTCTGGGAAGAGGGAATGATAAAGCAGAACTGCGAGAAATGTAGGAGAGATAGGGCTACATGCACAACTGGGAAGAGGCAGTGTTTCCTGACGAGAGGGCATATCAGATGTCCTCGCGTGGAAAGCCACATCTGGAGAGCAGATGCGGTGGAGATGGAGAAGCTGCTGAAAGGGATGAGAACTGTGAAGCTGCCAGGATGTCATACAAAAAGGCTGCTTCTGTAACGACATGCAGAGAAAGAAATCTGCTGCCATAGTCACAACAATGTATGCTGACCACTAGCTGCCTAGCAATTGTTTTACGTCTGAGTTTAAGGGGGTGTAGGACAATAAATCTGTGTTCTGCACAGCCGAGCCCAACATACTGTGAATTAATTTTAAAGACCAATTGTATGGGAAGACTACATTGCTTTTTATTTGGTGTTCGGTTTATACTTAGAAATGAAAGCATATTGAATAATGACCAGCTAGTCACTGTTTCTGAGTTGTCACGGGTCTTTTGTCTATCTCATTTTGAGCCAAGTTGCATGCCGTGCAGCTCTGTCAGATTCATGCTCCGTCAAATAAAACTGCTTGATATCGCGTCCCGTGCTGCTTACTATAAAACTAGAATTGCAATCCAACCATAATTTAATAGCTTACGATTGTGGCTGATTACAGAATGAACAAAATCCAAGCTCAATGTTGACCAAGTCACCCCGTGAGTTTGCACCTTCCAGAAACGAAGTTTGGAGGTGCATTTGATCTCATTCCGCTTGCAGGAGTAGCGGTGACCCGTTTACTGGCTGGTCTTGGGAAATTCCCAGTTCCCTAACCCAGCCTCTCTCAAAACCAATTCAACCCGTGCTGAATGCCAAACACTAATTACAGTAACAGCGACTCAAATAGCAGGAGCAGGCACACTGGATTAAAGAAACTATAAATAATAAACGTTCAGGTTTAAATTTATACAAATCCTCTCTCTTCAGATCACGCCTTTGAGACTTTTTTGTTTTTAGTATAATACCTAGAATGTCATCTTTCAATTTGTTTGTACATGTAGAAATTTTTACATTAATAACTTTGAATTCCTTCAATGAACTTCCTTCAAATTAAGAGGAATTGATGGCATAGAATCGTTATTTGCTTTTGATTTTGCTATTGAGGGCGTGCAGCGTAGGTTTACTAGGTTAATTCCCGGAATGGCGGGACTGTCATGTTGAAAGACTGGAGCGACTAGGCTTGTATACACTGGAATTTAGAAGGATGAGAGGGGATCTTATCGAAACGTATAAGATTATTAAGGGGTTGGACACGTTAGAGGCAGGAAACATGTTCCCAATGTTGGGGGAGTCCAGAACCAGGGGCCACAGTTTAAGAATAAGGGGTAGGCCATTTAGAACAGAGATGAGGAAAAACTTTTTCAGTCAGAGAGTTGTGAATCTGTGGAATTCTCTGCCTCAGAGGGCAGTGGAGGCCAATTCTCTGAATACATTCAAGAGAGAGCTAGATAGAGCTCTTAAGGATAGCGGAGTCAGGGGGTATGGGGAGAAGGCAGGAATGGGGTACTTATTGAGAATGATCAGCCATGATCACATTGAATGGCGGTGCTGGCTCGAAGGGCCGAATGGCCTCCTCCTGCACCTATTGTCTATTCCAGCACTTGTAATCCCCACAATTAATGACTGCCAATTGATGTATGTTTAGACTGAGCACATCTGGTTCTACAAGGTGAGTAGATGCTGAGATATGTGGTCTGGTTTTACTTTGATAATACAAACACAAAAGCAACTAAAGAAATGAACACAAAAGCATCTTTAAATAAAGTACAATTAGCAGCATCTTTCAAAAATACGTTATGAATACTCTTTTGGTTGATTATTGCCTCGGCTTTCTTTCCTCATTTTGTTTGCTATCTTAGTGTCGTGTTTTAACTTTTTCTATACTTGCCTCACATTATCAGACATGTACCTAGATATGGCGAAATGCTTTGTTTTGTATACAACCCGATAAAATCATAGTAGACCTCACCTCGGCAGTACACAAGATGAGGTCTGCTGTATAATTTTATCGGGTTGTATGCAAATTTGTAACTTTTCTGGCGCCAACAAAGTTTCCATGACAATTCCCTGACTTATCTTAATGTGATCAATAAATAGTCTAAACCGTTATTTTTGTCCTGAAATGCCTCTTAGACTTGCAATGTGTTGTGATGTATGTTATGCATCAAATGGCATTTTTATCTATTAAATGAATTTTTGTCATTTTGAAAGAATAACTTGGACTTCCATATTGCCTTTCACAATTTCTGTCCATTCAAATTTGTGCAAATTTGAAATATGAACAGAATGGATGAAGCTTCATTGTCCCGAACAGGTTATTCCAAATCTCTCTCCAGTAGTTTTCTGATCTGCTGAGTAATTCTGGCATTTTTTTTAATCAACTGCTTTTTAGTGATGTTTTTCGAGAGAGAACGATTTGACCAATAGTCGCATCTGCCTCTTAAAATATTGGCACTCCAAGAATAAAATAAATGCTATGATAAAGTAGATTTTAGTGCTCAAGACTTTTGGGTTATTTTTATATTCACATTCTGGCGACAAGGGTCGCACTGCAGTAGAGTTGCTGCTTTACATCGCTAGAGACCTGGGTTCGATCATGACAATGGGTGCCGTCTGTACAGAGTTTGTAAGTTCTCCCTGTGACCTGCGTGAGTTTTCCCTGGGTGCTCGGGTTTCCTCCCACATTCCAAAGACGTACAGATTTGTGGGTTAATTGGCTTTGGTAAAAAAAACGGTAAATTGTCCCTGGTGTGTAGGGTTAGTGTGCGGGGATAGCGGAGCAGAGCCGAATGGCATGTTTCTGCGCTGTATCTCTAAACTAAACTGAACCTTTTAATTTTGGAACAGTACCCACCGTGCCAAGGATAACCCTTTTGTAATATAAAGAAAGTTAGAGTTAACTTTTTAGAGTTCATTAAAAAAAATAAATTTGTTTAATCACCATTTTAAAAAAAAATCTTCCTTGCTTTTGATTCTATTAGTTCCAGTGCTTCTAGTTGTGGTTTGTTTGAAATGTTATCTTTTGGTAAAAACATCTTTTACCCAATAGTACATGTGTTTACCAATCACTTTGTTACAGCAGCTGTGATTAAAGGTCAATATTGTCATTCATTTACTTTGACTAGCTTTACTAATTGTAAAATTCAGGATATTCTGATTCAATGTTTTGGAAACAATTGATTTGGAAGTGACATTCTTATTACTCCTGTAGGAAAATAACTGCAGATGCTGGTACAAATCGAAGGTATCAAAAAAAGCTGGAGTAACTCAGCAGGTCAGGCAGCATCTAGGAGAGAGGGAATGGGTGACGTTTCGGGTCGAGTCCCTTCTTCAGACTGTCTTCTTCAGTCTGTCTGACCTGCTGAGTTACTCCAGCTTCTTTTGATACCCTATTACTCCTGGCGTAAGAGCCTTTTTGTGTGTTTTAGTGAAACAGCTTTTATTTTTTATGCCAAATCGAAAGTCGTAATAAAATAATTCAAATCATAAGTCCCTTAATTTTAATATGCTTAATCTATTTTCATTGAATAAAATTGCAGGATTTTAAAGTGAATTTATTCTCCTGCCATAATTGGACTTCAAATATTGTTTATCTTGGTCTTCTCTGGTATGATTAGCAACCATTTTTTGCGTGAAATTCTATTGCATTACTACACGAGTTTGCTAAGTAAATGGAGTGTCTTGAAGTAATGGATTTCTGTAAACCTGAGCAATTCTGTTCTGGTCTTTGAATTTGCTGCCATAATGACTAACCAATTGACGCATACTTGGGTGAACTGTAATTTAAAGTCCAACCCCACCAGAAATGCTAGAACACTTGCCAGCCATGGAGAGAGAAAAACGACTTTTCTGTTCGGTGAACTTTTATTAGAGTTTTCTGCTGGTTACTATAAAGCATCATAATCTTTAATTGGTGCCAGTAAAGTCCATTCTTCGCCCTGGTAATTTAAGTACTAGAGTAACTCAGCAGGTCCGGCAGCATCTCTGGAGAACAATAAAAGGTGACTGTTGGGTCGGGAGCCCTCTTGAGACTGGGGGGGGGGCTGAAAGAGAGGAGGGGCAGGACACAGCCTTGCAAGTAATAGGCAAATATAGGTGAGGTGGGGGTGATTGGCTGATGGTTGGGCAAGGGCCTGAGATGGAAGGGTGGGGGAGAAGGAGAGAAGTGGGTGCGCTTGTTGGGGAGGGGGAGGGGGTGTTGTTGGTAGTTACCTAGAATTGGAAATTTCAGTGTTCATACTATTGGGTTGTAAGCTACCCAAGTGAAATTCATTACTAATTCTAGACAAAAAATGAAGTACTGGAGGAACTCAGCAGGTCAGGCAGTATCTGTGGAGGGGAAATGGGACCCCTCTTTAGACCCTCCCTTTGGACGTGACTGCTACACTGCTATACTAGACTGAGGATAAACTTTTAGCTTTCATCCAAAGCTCTGCGACTCTGTCACAATTTGTAAGAAGCCCTGTTCCCCATGACCTTGCTGCTCGTTGACTTGTTGGGTACCTTTCGGGCAGCACCTTCGTTTTAAAAATTCTCAACTAAGTTTCCATTCCATTCCTATCTTGACAAGCTGCTTATTGTGATTTTTGCCAGTGCTACAATCTGCTGAAAGTTCTGCACGACTCTTCTGAATCTTTCATTTTTATCATTCCACATTAGCAACCATGGCTTTCAAAGCCTAGACCTCTGCTATGGAACTACCTCCCCCCACTGTCCTTGTAACTTTTTAATGTGATATATATGATAGCTCGTTTTGATTGTAAACATTCCTGTGAAGTGGCTAGGACATGTTGCCCTGCTAAAGGTGCTGTGTAGATGCCCTTTGTTCCTCCTGTTCTGCATTAAACTGAGAAGGGAAGAATGCAGAAAAGTCACTTTCTAAACACATGACTTTCTGGACAAAATAGGTGTGACTTGTAGATGCAAGAATGCTGCTATTCTCCAAATAAATCTAATTACTTGGCTTCTGTGAGTGAGAATGAAAATTCTTTGAAAGAGGATACCGTGTGTGTTGAATTGCTGTGTTTATAAACTGGAATATTCTGGTATCAACCATGGCTTACATAGTGCCATCCTCTTTCCTATCAGAAGAGTTTCAGATCTATCTCCCTAAAAATGATTTGAACTTCATAATGTAGGATGCATTGCACTGAGAATGTTTTTAAAGATAAAATGTTAAGCTGAGGGGAGGGTGTACATAAAATCTAATAGCACAGTGGCGCAGTGGTGGAGTTGCTGCTATACAGCACCAGATACCTGGGTTCGATCTTGACTACGGGTGCTGTCTGTATGGAGTTTGAACGTTCTCCCTGTGACTGTGTGGGTTTTTCTCCAGTTTCCTCTCTCCAAAGCCATGCAAGTTTGTAGATTAATTGGTTTTGGTAACATTGTAAATTGTCACTAGTGTATATGATACTGCTAGAGAACGGGTGATCGCTGGGCAGCACAGACTAATTGGGCTAAAGGGCTTGTTTCCACGCTATATCTCTAAAACTAATGCACAAATAAGATCAGAGGAGTGTTCCTAATTAAAACAGTGCTGGAGGAACTCGGTGGGTCAGGCCCCATCTGTGGAGGGAATGGACAGGCAGCATTTTGGATTGGGGCTTTCATCCCCAACCACAGATGCTGCCTGACCTGCTGTGTTATTCACAGCACTTTATATTTTAATCAAGATCCCGGCATTTGCAGTTTCTTGTGTCTCAGAGTAACTCCTAGTGGCAAATATTTATTTTTCACATCACCATCGGTTCAACTGGTTGTTTGGCCTCAAAACATTGCTGTTTGTTGGAACATGCACAAATAAGGGGCTGGGTTTAATCTGTGACTACACTTCAATATCTGCATTGGCTGTTAGGTACTATGGGTGTCAGGAGAACAGAAAAGCAGCTATACAAATACAGTTCTGTTTTATTGCTACATAGGCCACGTATTTTTAAGGATGGCTTGGTGGTGGCAGCGGTGGAGTTGCTGCCTTACAGTGCAAGAGACCCGGGTTTGATCCTGACTACGGGTGCTGTCTGTGTGGAGACATTTCAAAGAGTGTTCCCACACTTCAACACTCCAAAGACGTACAGGTTTGTAGGTTAATTGGCATGGTATAATTGGATTAGTGTGCGGGGATCGCTGGTTGGTGCAGACTAGGTGGACCGAAGGGCCTATTTCCACGCTATATCTCTAAAACTAAAATCAAAAGAAAAACTTAAACCTAAAGAACTTTTGGGGAATTCTGGATATCTCATTTTGTTCTTCAGTAAAACCTTTAATGTTGTACTGGTAGATATAGAATGTTGTTTCTTTGTAATCATAATTTGTAATTTGGCACTCTTTTCACTCACTTAAGTGATAAATTTTCCAGTGCACTGGCAAGTTGAAAGGGAAAAAAAGTCAGTGTTGGAATAACTCAGCAGGTCAGGTAGCATTGCTGGAGAAGTTGGATAGCCATATTTCGGGTCTGGGAAAATCCCGACCTAAAACATTGCCTGACCATGTTCTGCAGCGATAGTGAATGATCCTGCTGAGTTACTCCAGCGCTTTGTCCTTTTTTTGTGCAAACCAGCACCTGCAATTCCTTGTGTCTCCTAGTTGAAGAGGAGCTTGGGAACTGGCACTGTGATGCAGTGAGTGTTTAAGTGATAAGCTAAACGCTGAACTGTTCTCTTTTGGGAATAGTCAGGTTGTGGATGATTAAAGGTTTACTGTATTAATAGCCTAATGTAGTTTTGATTTCTCTTCTTATAAAAAGCTGCCTCTTCAGATTGGTACATTGAAACTTTACTTTAACTTTTGAAGTCTGTCTTAATGTTTTATTTCAAACTTAATTTATTCCATATTTTTTGATTATCAATATGAGTTCTTTTAATCCGTTAGTTTGGCCATTGCGGTTTAACGATGCTGTCTGTATTTGGACACTGGGATGTTTTCCTTTCATTATATGTGATGAGAAATCGGTCTGATTCCATGTCTTTAAATGTGATGTCGCATAAAATAACTGAAGCCCATGTTTCTTTTGATTAAGCTGCAAAGTGTAGCTGCAATAACATGAATTGCATTTTTGGGCAGAGTCTGTCAAATGTAAGACATTGGCTTCCCTTTCCCCCCCCCCCACTCCTTTTTAATTTAGTATAGATAATATCTTGTCAGTTAACTCGATTTAAACAGCTTCTCTGGAAGATTTTTCGTTCCCCTTGCAAGTACCTTTTCAAGTTCTTTGCTTTACCAAACTTTATTGATGGTGTAAATCTGTGTTATGATGGAATTACAGTTGCAAAGTTGTTTATAAAATTCAGACCATCAATGTGGCAATTCAACAGTTGAAAATAAGTTTGTGCTAATATTCTGTATAATCCTTGGAGTGAATACTACAGAAAGTTTCTTTGCATAACCAAGTGGCCTCGTGGGTCAGATAGCATACATGGTTAGGTGGCGTTTCAAATTTGGATCCTTCTTCAGGCTGATTGTGATGGGAATGGGGAGAAAGCTGGAAGAGGATAAACCCTTGCTAGCGATGGGTGTATACAGGTGAGGTGGGATTTTGTCAAGCAGATGGACAAAGGCCGCAGAGAGGAAAAAACAGAATACAATGTGGAAACAGGCCCTTCGGCCCAACTTGCCCACACCGACCAACATGTCCCAACTACACTAGTCACACCTGCCAGCATTTGGTCTGTATCCCTCCAAACCTGTCCAATCCATGTGCCAGTCTAAATGTTTCTTAAAAGTTGGGATAGTCCCTGCCTCCACTACCTCCTCCAGTAGCTTGTTCCATACATCCACCATCCTTTGTGTGAAAAAGCTAGCCCTCAGATTCAGATGAAACCTTTTCCCCTTCATCTTAAATCTATGTCCTCTGGTCCTCAATTCACCTACTCTGGCCATCTACCTGATCTATCCCCCTCATGATCTTACACACCTCTATAAGATCATCCCTTATCCTCCTACGCTCCATGGAATAGAGTCCCAGCTTACTTATTAGCCTTTGCCTATAGCTCACACTCTCTAGTCCTAGCAACATCCTTGTAAATCTTCTCTGTACCCTTTGACAACATCTTTCCTATAACACAATGGCCAGAATTGAACACAAGACTCTAAATGTGGCCTCACCAACGTCAGTACAACTGCAACACAAGAATGTGTGCGATAAAAGGACTGAAGAGTTGCGGATTGTAAAGCTAGAGAAAGGAATGAAGGGTTGGTGGACGGGGGTGGGGGGAGCGTGTGGAGCTTGGCAGTTACCTAGAATTAGAAAATTCAATGTTCATGCCATTGGGTTGTAAGCTACCTGGAAATGAGGTGCCGTTCCTCATGTTTGCATGACCGCTGAGTTACTCCAGCACTTTTGTTTTGTAAACCAGCATCTGCAGTTCCTTGTTTCTACGTTGTTTGTAATTCTGCCTCATAAAACCCCTTCCCACAGCTACAAAAACATAGCATGGAAGAGGGAAATGTGAAGTAGGTAAAATGGGTGTAAAGCGATGAAATGATTAGTGGTCAGGACTGTGTATTTACTTAAATTACATTATGCATGGATTTGTTTGACAGATAATTGTGTTTGATCTGCTTGAAAGGGATCAAGTTCTGAGTAAATACACAGGTAGAATGGAAATCTTGCTTACAGCAGCATCACAGGCATATGCCGAGAACTACGCAACTTTTTGACCCTTGAGTGTTGGATATTACAAGCAATTTTCCAACTGTGATTCAATGAGAATGGCTACGTGTTTGTATTACAAGGCACAATTATTCGGCACAGAAACAGGCCTTTCAGGTCAAGTACCCAGGTATACTAATCCACTACCAGCACTGGTCTGTAGCCTTCTATACCATGGCAATTTAGTACTCATCTAGATATTTAAACAGTGTGAGAGTCTCTGTCCTCGGGCTGTATGTTCTAGATTGCAACCATTCTCTGTGTTAGAAATTCTTTCTTGAACAAGTACAAAAACACAATTTAAAAACAAGTCAATGGCAGTGCAGGAGGTGGTCTTTGGTGTCCATAGCTACGGTGCAAATAGGTTTTTTGCAGGTCGGTTCAGGAACCTGATATTGAGGGAGAGTAGGTGTTCTGAAACCTTATGGCTTGGTACCCAGGGCCATGTGCATAGACCCTTCTTCTCAAGAAGGGTCTCGCCCCGAAACGTCGCCCATTCCTTCTGTCCAGAGATGCTGCCAGGCCCGCTGAGTTACTCCAGCTTTTTGTGTCTATCCTCATAATTTCATGCACCTTGATTTAATTCTGTCTACTTTGTTCCAAAAAAACCAAAACTTACAGTTTAGCCAATCTGTCCTGATTACAAAAGTTCTCCAATCCAAATAACTATCTCGTGAATCTCCTGTGCACCCACTTTACTGCTATCAGAAAATGTGCTGACTACAACTGTGTAATGCTTTTGCTGTGAATTGACACAAAATGCAAGAGTAACTCAGCGGGACAAGCAGGATCTCTGGAGAGAAGGAATGGGTGACATTTCGGATCGAGACCCTTCTTCAAACCTGACCCGAAACATCACTCATTCCTTCTCTCCAGAGATGCTGCCTGACCCGCTGAGTTACTTCAGTATTTTGTGTCTATCTGCAGTTCCTTCCTACACAATGCTTTAGCTGTAACCCAATTAGTCTTCCATGTAATTCTTGCATGCCCCCTTCAATAAAAACAGGGATGTGCCTTTGGACCACTCTTAACTATCTGTCCTGTCACCATTGACACTTCAAGACTCCCCTGTTCTTCTACACACAATTGGGCTTTCTGTTTATACACTTTGTGTCCCCCGCCATAAGCATTGCTTCATTTATATGAATTTAATTATTTTCGCCACATTGATCACCCAGAATTAGACCAGATTTGGAAGTCGTCTTTAGCAGGGATATTTTTCTCAGCTAAATCGCAATCATCTCTTCCTTGCATGTCTTTTGTTCTTTCAAGTTGCTGATATCAGTCAACCTTTGCTAAATCGTTTGACAGACTAGTGAACTTGGGTTTATCCCAGTTTAAACCTTTCACCCCTGATTTTTATTTCAACCATCTCAAACTGGTGTGGCAACTGCTCTGCTCCTGACTGCCTGAACCTGCAACGGGTGAACACAGCCTTAATGTCTAAAGGTCTTAATTCCAATGCCATCCCATTGTTTGCTCTCCCTATAACTTTCCGACTGAGGTAAACAATGGTTTACAATCTCTCCCCAGAACTAAACTACCCTGTCTCTGGTTTAATCTTAGACAGTTCACGTCCTCATTCCAAGGTGGCCTTGCCCTCCTTCGGAAAGTTGTGGAGCCCACAAAAACATGCAATACTTTAGCCCCATTTCATTGCTATATAAAGGCACAATTTCATGGTTGGTTAAAGTGACCGATTCTTTTGCCTCATGATGGTATCTTCTAACTCGTTAATTTTCTATTTTTCCTCAGTAAAATCTTTGAAGTTTAGTGTGATAAATGATGAAATCATTTTCTTGTCTGTATTGTGTTTGATGCTCTGACCTATTTGAGATATCTGTTCTTCTAAATGTGCATTTGTTAACATTTTCAGGTATTGGGATGGATACGTGCGTTATTCCTTTAAGACACGGTGGACTATCTCTGGTTCAGACGACTGATTATTTTTATCCTATTGTTGATGATCCTTATATGATGGTGAGCATATTTTCTCATGCATTTGTAAAGCAACAGCAATGGGATTGTATAACTTAATCAGATAAAATGCAAACATTTACTATTATAAGTACATGGTAGAAACACTTTCATCAAACTCAATAAATTTCAACTTGTCTATTATTTGAATGTCATGTGCTTTAGCCCATATAAAATTCACAAATCACCTCCAAAAATATGCAATATAAAATCTGTTCTTTTGGAAGTTGTAGAAAATAAATAAACCAAAAATGCAAAGGAAACAACAAATGTTGTTGTTTTTTTAGTTGTTCAATATTGTGAAGCAATAAGATTTGTGTTGATTGGGTTGGCTGTCAGAGCCAAGTCCTTGCTTTGCCTCGCCCTCTCCAGTCCAAGGGTCTGATCGGACATCTGTGTGAAGTGCTGCCCCCCACCCCGTCTAATGGTGGCCTGAGCTGTTAAGTGATAGCGGTGGGTCAATGTTCTGTGGCTAAGAGCATCCCACAGTAACACATCTCCAGCTGTACTGTGAGTTTCAATTGGGAAAGGGGGTTTGTATTGTGGAACTTTCTAAAAACACAGCCCTCTATAATCAGGGGTTGTCTCTATTCCCCACTTGCCATGGCAAGATTGGAGAAAACCCACGCGGTCACAGAATGAGCAAACCATGCTGACAGCACCCGCGTTCAGGAGCAAAGCCTGGTCTCTTGCTGTGAGGCAGTGGCTCCACCAGCTGCTCCACTGTGACCTGCTGGAGAATTGATGCTATTAGCACTCAACTGTTTACATAAATAAAGCAACTGTCACTTCAGTGCTTGAAGCAGCTTATTTCAGAAGACAATTGATTCATGGTGACGAAATGTTCCTACTTTCCCTCCTTTTATTATGATATCCCCAGAGTATTAATGCAGGTTCTTTAACAAAGCTGCAAAGCTAGAAATAGAAAATAAATGTTACTTGAGGGACAGTTGCATGATCTGTGTTATCTTCTGTAGAGAAATAATTATTTGTATCTGCATTTTCCTGAGAATCCAACTCGCAGTGCTCAGTAATATTAAACTGACAGGCTGCAATACAGAAGGCATCGGATCAATTATTTAGGAGTGCCAGGAAACTGGACACAAATGTGTTTGTAATGATGCCAAACAGGCTGCCTACGTGAGGGTTGATGTGCTGGGGACTGGCAGGCGAGAGATACTGATTATGTGGGAAAATCAATGATGGTTCCACTGCAGGTGGAGTCTAGTGGTCTCTTGTCTGGCTTTGTGAGTTTCTCACAATATAGAGAACATTAGTCACTTCACTAATAATAATAATAATAATATATCTTTATTGTCATTGTACAGGGATACTCAGCTATACAAGTCCAGAATGAATCTGTAGCATCAATGTTATGGCTCATGGTTGCCTAAGAAACTGTCAGCTCTGAGATTATGGTTGTGTGGCACAGTGCTGTTAACCTCAGCTTCACAGGCTTGAGTTCCAATCTAACTTTGGCTGTTGTGTGTAACATTTGGCACATTCTGCCCATGACGGTATAATTTCCCCCGAGTCTGAAGAAGGGTCCCAACTAGAAATAATCACCTATCTCTGTGCCTCCAGAGATGCTGAGTTATTCCAGCACTTGTTTCTAGCATCTGCAGCTCCTTGTGTCTAAATCCCAAAGACATGCTATGTCTTTCACTATTGAAATGTTGGGAGTGGTGCGCTGGAAGTGACATGCACTGGTTATGTGGGAGAAATCAATGATGGTTCAGGCGCAGGTGAAGTTTGGTGCACTTGTCTGACTTTGAATGCCAATAGATTCACAAGTAGATGTTATGCGTAGAAGGGAGTTGGTTGCAAGGTTACAGGGAAATAAGACAAGGATTAGCTCTGCTTGGAGCTGGCATGGACTCTATTGACTGAATAGCCTGTTGTGTCTTTTAGACTTTAGAGGTACAGGGTGGAAACAAGCCCTTCAACCCACAGAGCCCTTGCCGACCCCCCCCCCCCCCCCCCAGCGTGAAATCGGAGCACCGTGAGAACACCCACGCAGTCACAGGGAGAACGTACAAACTCCGTACAGACAGCACCTGTAGATGGAACCCGGGTCTCTGGTGCTGCTGCACCACCATGCCGCCCAGTTGACTGAATATTGACTGAATAGCCCACTATGTCTTTTAGACTTTGGAGAAACAGCCTGGAAACAAGCCCTTTGGACCACTAGTCCTCACCGGCCTGCGATCATCCCATACGCTTGCACTATCCTACACACCAGCAACAATTTGCAGAAGCCAATTAACCTACAAACCTGTATGTCTTTTGAGTGTGGAAGGAAGTCGAAGCACCCAGAGAAAACCCATGTTATACATGGAGAACGTACAAACTCTGTCCAGCAGATACAGCCTCTTTAGTCGGGATTGACCCCGGGTCTCTGGCACCGTGAAGCAGCAACTCTACCGCTGTGCCACTGTGCTGCCCCTTGCGATGTCTGTTGTGGTTGTGGCAGGTTTTTTACTTCACTCCTCCTTCGGTACGAGTGTGTCACAGATTGCTGCTCGAAAATATCCCCTGAAGGCTTGCAGATTTTGTTTCTCTTTGACTGCTGCCTTGTATTTCCACACTTGTCCTTTCTGTTCCTCCTGTCCAAAAAAATGTAGCATAACCCAATACAACAATAACTAAATTATAGTCAAAGTAAAATCTGCTGTGGCTTTGGGGCATTTCCACATTGATCATTCTTTCCCAGCATTCTGGATAGTTTGTTATCAACCTCTTGGTGAATCTAGGGCGGCACAGTGGCACAGCTGCCTTGCATCACTGGAGACCCAGGTTCCAGAGAATCAAGAGTGTTTTGTCGTCATATGTACAGGAATGGAAGAATGAAATTCTTTCTTTGAGCAGTACAGCAGGTTTGTGCTCAATAGATAATACAATATACATTTTAAAAGTTCAAATTTTTTTTTTAAAAAGACAACATGGAGCAAAGAAAAGTCCCAAGTGCAATCAAGGCAGTTCAGAGTTTAGTTGGGGAGTTCGTAGTGTTCAATAACCTGATGGTCATTGGGAAGAAGCTGTTCCTGAATCTGGACTTTAGTTTTCAAACTGTTATAACCACTTTTCTGATGGCAGGAGTGAAATGAGAATATGGGCAGGGAGGTGAGTCTTTGCTGGCTGCTTTTTTGAGAAAGCGACTCTGATAATCTATTCGATGGTGGGGAAAGTCAGTATCCCTGATGGACCTGGCCGCGTCCACCACTTTTTGTAATCTTTGTTCCTATTTCGATCCTGACCGAGGGCGCTGTCTGAGTGAAGTTAGCACTTTTTCCTTGTGACTGCGTGGGGTTCCTCCCACATCTGAAAGACTGGCAAGTTTGTTGGTTAATTGGCCTCTATAAATTGTCTCTAGTGTGTAGGAAATGGATGGGACATTGGGATGTAGAGCTAGTGTGAATAGGTGGTTGGCGTGTACTCTGTGGGCCGAAGGACCTAACCAATAAGGACAGTAAATGTACGTTATTGTTGATTGTCACATCGGCAGCTACTGTTTTCAAATGAAACCAAGAGGTCCATTAAAACTGCCTTGCCACATCTGAAAAAACAGTGACAAATCTTATCATCTAAAGTCTTGAGGCCTTAACAATTAATTATAATTTGAGCATGGGTAATCATTAACTAACTCTGGGCATGCTTTCATATTAATTTTAGTTAAAGTGCACATTCTCCAGATTTAGATATGCTTCATAGTTTTTGGATATTTTGACTCTTAACAAAATCCAATCTCAATATTTTCTTTTTGGAAGGTTCATTTAATTTCAAATTACCCATGTTCTGATCCTTTTTTTCCTTTGCTCTTCATCTCTTTGTTTTACAGGGACGTATTGCTTGTGCCAATGTTCTAAGTGACCTTTATGCCATGGGTGTCACAGAGTGTGACAATATGTTGATGTTGCTTGGAGTCAGCAATAAAATGACAGATAAGGTAAGTCACGATGTTCCGCAAGGGTTGGTGCTGGGGCCGCTACTCTTGTTGTACATTAACAATTTGGACGAGGGGATTGAAGACTTTGTGGCAAAGTTTGCGGATGATACGAAAATGGGTGGAGGGGCAGGTAGTGTAGAAAGAGCAGGGACTCTGCAGAAAGACCTGGACAGGTTGGGAGAGTGGGCAGAGAAGTGGCAGATGGAATATAGTGAAGCAAAGTGTGGAGTCGTGCCTTTTGGAAGTATGAATAAAAGCGTAGACTATTTTCTAAATGGGATGAGAATCCAGAAATCGGAGGTGCAAAGGGACTTGGGAGTGCTGGTGCAGGATTCCCAAAAAGTTCATCTGCAAGTCGAATTGCGAATCGGCAGTAAAGAAAGCAAACTCAATGCTAGCATTTATTTCAAGAGGGCTTGTATACAAAAACAGGGATTTAATGTTGAGGCTCTATAAGGCGCTGGTTAGGCTGCATTTGGAATATTGCAAGCAATTCTGGCCACCATATGTGTGGAAGGATGTGCTAGCTCTGGAGAGGGTCCAGAGGAGGTTTATAAGAATGATCCCAGGAATGAGTAGAGGGGGGGGGAGGGGCTCATTGAAACATACAGAATAGTGAAAGGCTTGGATAGAGTGGATGTGAAGAGGATTTTTCCACTAGTGGGAAAGTCCAGGTCTAGAGGTCAGCCTCAGATTTGAAGCACTTTCTTTTAGGAAGGAGATGAGGAGAAATTTCTTCAGTCAGAGGGTGGTGAATCTGTGGAATTCTTTGCCACAGACCTGCGGATGCCAAGTCGGTGGATGTTTTTAAGGCAGAGATAGACAGATTCTTGATTAGTGAGGGTGTCAGAGGCTTTGGGGAGAAGGCAGGACAATGGGGTTAGGAGGGAGAGATGGATCAGCCATGATTGAATGGCGGAGTAGACTTGATGGGCCAAATGGCCTAATTCTACTCTTATTCCTTACGACATGCATTTCTTAAATTTGTGTTCAAACATTCTGGGAAGCTGCTGTTTAATATCTGTAAAGTGATCAAGGAATCGCATAATTGTCTTAAATTCTTTAGTTCCACAGAAGGATGAGAAAATTTATGTTGGTGTGTATACTATGGAAGGTTGTCCAAGGGTGCAGCAGGATGTAAGGATATAGATGAAAAGTGGCGTTTTGGCAAGTGGAATTTAATCCCAATTTGTGCAAGGTGATGCATTTTGGCAAGCGAAAAGGAACTATACAGTAAATGGCCAGGTGCTAAATAATATTGATAATTAGAAGGACCTTGGGGATTGTCCATAGATTCCTGAAGGGCAACATGAGGACATAGGTAGCCTGTTTGCCTTCATAGGTCAGGGCATAGAATATAAAAGTTTGGATGTCGAAACAAGGAACTGCAGATGCTGGTTTATACCAAAGTGCTGGAGTAACTCAGTAGGTCAGGCATCATCTGTGGAGAAAGTTGTGATCTTGTGTGGCAACGTTATTGACCACAACTTGGATCATGTTCAGTTCTGGTTGCCGTGCTTTAGGAAGCGTGATTGTATTAGAGATGATGCAGAGGACATTCACCAGGATGTTGCCTGGACTGGAGTTTCAGTTATGGGGAGTGATTGGATAGGCTGGACTTTGCCTGGAGCAAGGGTGGCTGAAAGATTTATATAGAGGGATACAAAAGTACAAGATAGATGGTCAGAATCTTTTCCCCATGGTGGGGGTGTCAATAGTAAGAGCATCGGTTTAAGGTGAGATGAGAGAGTTATGAGGGGAAGGCTTGAAGGTCAATCAGCCAGTGGGAGGAGAGGGGGGGGGCAATCAAACATGGCCCTTAAAATCTTGAGAACTATCAAATTCAGACAGAATGCAACAGTGAGTCATAAATAGAACTTGTTTCAGTGAGTGGTATTGGCAGAACCCGATGATTTCAGATTGTGCAGCAGTGGATCAATGTTTGAGATTACTTATAGTGCAAGTTCCACAGAACAATGAAAAGTTAGTCTACTTCTGATCTGGGTGCAGTCAGGATCCATGTCGTGAAGTGGTGACGTGTATGTGCCGGATCCTTAGTTCATTTATTTTTTGTAACATAAATATTACATTGAATTATAGCGTGAATAAGGAAAGCAATTTGTGCTAGGTACTCTCGAAGTCTCGCTTGAATTTAATCACCACAACGGGTTGGCTGCATGCTAAAACAAACATGAGAGACTTTCTTAAATGTGTTCTGAAGAATTTCTTCAAGAAATAATAGAACATTCAACTTTCTAAAGAAAAAAGTGTCTGGCATTTGACATGATGTACACGTGAAGTAATCCAATGCTTTCATACTGGATGAGGTCGGACTCCACCATAAGATTTTGTTTCGTTTGGAGATGCAGCGCGGAAACAGACCCTTTGGCTCACCGGGTCCTCGCCAACCAGTGATCCCCGTACACTAGCACCATCCGACACACTAGGGATCATTTACAATTTTTACCAAAGCCAAATTAACTTACAAACCTGTACGTCTTTGGAGTATAGGAGAAAACCAGAGCACCCAGGGGAAACCCATGGAGTCATGGGGAGAGCGTACAAATTCTGTACAGGCAACATCTGTAGTCAGGATCGAACCCGGGTCTCTGTTGCTGTGAGGCAGCAACTCTACTGCTGTGCCATTCAAGATGTGAAATGGATTGAATTGAAATCTGTTAATTAATAAGAAAGTCAGCAGAGAATTATAAAAGCTGCTAGGTTTGTCAACTGGTTCACTAATACTTTGCAGAGTTTGGAGTTTGACAGCTGATCCACTGTGATATGCAGTTGACTTCAGTCCAACACTAAGAGGCACGCATATTAACATGGGGGTCCCTAGGGATTCTTACATATGGCATGCCAGAATTGCTCATATTCTTGGTACGCAGCGTATCGTTATGCAGCTGAACCTGTATGTAATAATTTGTACATTTTAGCAGCTGAAACTATCCTTTAAAAATAGTTTTCAAGTACTTTTTGTCTTTTATATGCAGGAACGGGACAAAGTAATGCCACTAATAATACAGGGTTTTAAAGATGCGGCAGATGAAGCGGGTACAGCTGTTACTGGAGGACAAACAGTATTAAACCCGTGGATCATTTTAGGTGGTGTAGCCACGACAGTCTGCCAGCCGAATGAATTCATCATGTAAGTGTGTTGCCCTTTGTTCATTTCAATGTTGTAACATAAATATTACACTGAATTATAGAGTGAATAAGGAAAGCAATTCTGTGATAGGTACTCTTGAAGTTTCCCTTAAATGTAGTCACCAAAAGGTTGGCTGCAAAGATATGTTTGTAATCTGCGTTAAAATGAAATAAGCAATGTATATTGTGAATCCTAAAATTTAAAATATTGCAATTCATGAAAAATAAACTAGCAGGGTAAGTTTTAACCACTTGTCATTTTCTCCACCATCCCATCTCCCCTGACATCACATGCATGCGCTCACACGTTCAAACGCTTAAAAGACTCACACGCACACTCTTCTCCCGCTAACCCGAGGATGATGCATAAAACCTATAGAATTCAACCCCTTGGAAGTATTAGCTTCAACAGATTTATAGGGGGGAAAAGGTAGACACAAAATGCTGGAGTAACTCAGCATCCCTGGAGAGAAGGAATGGATGACATTTCGGGTCGAGACCCTTCTTCAGACTGATGTCAGGGGAGGGGGCAGGACAAAGATAGGATGCAGTCGGAGACAGGAAGACTAGTGGGAGAACTGGGAGGGGATAGAGAGGGAAAGCAGGGACTATCTAAAGTTAGAGAAGTCAATGTTCATACCGTTGGGGTGTAAACTACCCAAGCGAAATATAAGGTGCTGGTCCAATTTACGCTGGGCCTCACTCTGACAATGGAGGAGGCCCAGGACATACAACATTGAAAACTCAAAGTACTTGCATAATATCACTTTGACTTTGGAATCTAGACATGATATTCAAGTCACTGGATTTGTGCAATCAATGTTTAATTTGTCAACTTCATTTATTGTGAGTTCGGCACATTGCAATTCCCTCAGCTGGGCACCTCAAATTCTTAGGAGTCAATATCACCAACAACTCCTCTTGGACCACCCATATTGAAGCAACGACCAAGAAAGCACACCAACGCCTCTACTTCCTTAGAAGGCTTAGGAAGTTTGGCATGTCCCCTACAGTTCTCACCAAAGTCTACAGATGCACCATAAAAAACATTTTATCAGGATACATCACAGCTTGGTTTGGGAACAGCTCCATCCAAGACCGCACGAAATTGCAGCAAATTATGGATGCAGCCCAGAACATCACACAAACCAACCTCCCTTCTATTGGCTTCAGTTATACCTCGCACTGTCTCGGCAAGGATGAGTTGCGCCCTGGCCATTCCCCTCTCCCATCACTACTATCTACCTCTTTGGTGACCCTTGGACTATCCTTGATCAGACTTTGCTGCCTTTACCTTGCACTAAATGTTCTTCCCTTATATGTCTATAAACTAAATGGATCGATTGTAATCATGTATTGTCTTTCTGCTGACTGGTTAGCACGCAACAAAAGCTTTTCAATATACCTCGGTATACGTGACAATAAACTAAACTAAACTGGCATGTTTAAGTTTCAGTCTGAAGTTAGTTTATTATTTCAGTGTAAGTATGTAATAGGTATTCTGTGGTCTATACACTTCTAGCTAATGGAGTAGACTGAAAGGATCTACTACTTGTACAGAACGGATGTTGTAGGTTTTTATAATGTTGAAAGATTATGTAAATGTGGAACTTCACAAACAAATTGATTGATCTACATGCGCTTGATGCAGTCACGATTGTACAACAGTATACACACTAACTAATTGCCGGGTACATGGGCTTGCTAGCTGGCAACACCACACTAATTGTCCATGGGAATGCGCTAAACTGTCTTCCTGAACTGTTGCAATGTCTTTGTTGAAGTCATTTCCACGATGCTATTAGATCAGGACTTCCAGCTTTATGGCCCAGCGTGATTTATTATCAAGTGTGGATGGTAATTTAGAAGTGGTTGTTTCTGCTCTTTTCAAGGTGGGAGAGATAAAAGCTTGACGTATGTTGTTGACAATTGTTATAGATTAAAATGCACTGCGGCTACGATGAACCCAGTGAGAGAATGTTTAGGGAGGAACTGTAGATGTTAGTTTACACCGAAGATAGACACTAAATGTTGGAGTAACTCATCGGGTCAGGCAGCATCTCTGGAGAAAAGAAATAGGTAACGTTTTGGGTCGAGACCCTTCTTCAGATGAGTGAATGTTTAGGTTAGTGAATGGGGTACTTTATTAGCCTGTGCAGTATTAATCTTTGTACTTTAACATGTAAACATTACACAATTTTGTATATTTTTTTGTAGTCTGGTTTGAATTCTTATTGCACCCTGACATCATAAACTTTAGAAAAGCATCAAATGCAGATAATTGTCTTTTATTGTTTTTTAACTTCATGATTAAGAGGCACAGAGGACATTTCATTTTGAAAAGTTAAGCAAGTCGCGAAGGAAATGTTTAGAAATAACAATGGCACTTTTTGTCTATTTCTTTCTCTTTTAGCAAGTATTTGGCCCATCTCCAGCATGGGACAAATGTACAGCCTTGCCATGTAAGGCATTACAGGCAAGGACTTACACCCTGTCATTCTCAATAGAATAGCTTGGAGCGATCAAAGAACTATATCGCCCTCTGCTGATTTGAATTTTAACCTGTTTCATTGACTCTAATTTTAACAGGGCTTCAGATAATCATGAAATATTATTTTTTTTCACAAATAGAATCTACTTAGTTTGGTATGTACTCAGATAATGGTCCTTCATCACTATAGCAGTTTTGGGATGACAATTCGGTTTTGATTTATTATTGTCACGTGTACCGAGGTACAATGAAAACTGTTGTTTTGTAGACTATCTGAGCGAGTCAGGTTACACGAACATTCTACCTGGAGATGCTGCCTGCCCCGCTGAGTTGCTCCAGCATTTTGTGTGTATATCTACACTATACATGAATGCAGTCAAGCCAAACGCAAGTATAATGGGGAGCAAAGAGCAAAAGATACAGAGTTGAGAATATAGTTCAGAGGTTAAGAAAATTGGCTGGGAGAGTTGATGCTGGAAGTATGTCTGAGTGGATGTCTCCTGTGAGTAACAGTATACCTGTTTGCAGTGCTAAAATAGCTTAATGTCAGTGTTTGCATGTAAATTAAACATCAGCTGCTAAAGGAATGTCTAGCTGGAAGTAATGAGAAAAAAGTGCGGATGACAATATTTCATTGGTTATTTCACCCCTTGTATACAAAAGGCATCCCAACTATATTAGGTAATTTTATTTGCATTCATTCTGAGATGATTTTATAGTAATTGAACTTTTTTTTAAAAAAACCATCAGGTGCTGGAAACACAGCAGATCGGGCAACATTTTAGGAAAGAGAAACAGTTAAAGATTTAGGTCAAGGATAATCTTAAGGCTAAAATGTTACCTCTGTTTGGCTCCATGGATGCTGCCTGGCCCGCTGAGTTGCCACCATTTTCTGTTTTGTACATTTTAGTTATCAGCTGGGATACAGATTCACAATTTTCAGGGTGAAGTCTCCCGAGGCTATGTGAAGGAAGGAACTGCAGATGCTGGTTTACACCATGGATAGACACAAAATGCTGGAGTAACTCAGCAGATCAGGCAGCATATCTGGAGAAAAGGAATAGGTGACATTTCGGTTGAAGACTCTTCTTCAGACTGAGACACACTGAGTTACTCCAGCATTTTGTGTCCATCTCCAAAGGAGATTCTTCCCATAATTTTCCTATTTTATGTTCTGTATGGTGTTTGTAAGGCTGAGTGGACCTCGCAGTTGAATGACACTAAGTTTGTGACAAATTTATTTCAGTGTTCAATTGGACTACAGAGCAGTTCAGGAACAGGCCCTGTGGCTTATGATATCTGTGCCGGCCACAATACCAATTTAAACTGTGCATATACCTGTACAAGGGTCAAGTCGCTCCATTCCTTGCCTGTTCATTCGTCTTCTTGGAAAATGCTTTAAACATTACTGATTTATCTACCTCCACAACAACCCTTGGCAGTGTGTTACATACACTTGCCATCCTGTTTTTTAAAAAGAACTTGCTTCGTAAATCTCCTTTTAACTATCCTGTTATCTGATTTTATATTTGAATGCCTGAAATTATAGTGGGGAAAATCCTGATTAATGTTGTTTTATTTCAAGGCGCTGTTGGTAAAATGCAATCTTGGCAAAAGGGCAGAGAATATTTTGATATTTTATGGTCTTCCAGTTAAGCATATGCGATTAAGAAAATGTTGAGTGATTTTTTTCCCCCATAGTAATCAAATCCATCTATTGTTGAGTGATTTAAAATTTTATATAAAATTTCACGCTTTGATATTTCAGTATTTGCCAAGAAATATAACTCATCCTTGCATTTTGTTTTTGGGAAACAGTAAAGTTGATAGGTTTGGGTTGTTTTACGGGGACTTGCAGGCAAGGCAAGTCTTGCAGAGTTGACAGAAACAGAGTCAAACGGCATGGAAATGGACCCTTCGGCCCAACTTACCCATGCTGACCAAGATGCCCCATCTACAATAGTCCCACCTGCCTACACATGCCCATATATCCCTCTAAACTTTTCCTATCCGGTTACCTTCTTGATGTGTTTTGCTGATGCTTGCTTGCTAAGTAAAAGAAAATGCTTTACCATGAGTTGTTAAATAATTTGTCATTAATACTTCCATTATACCTGACCTTTCACAAAGGTGAATTGAAACCAGAACTTTGATCAGATATATTTCTAATTTGCAGTGAAATAAACGCCCATGTCCCTCTAGCATTGATATGTGATGTTTGGCATTATTATTATTATACTGGCGGTGTAATGATTAAATTACCAGACCCAGCCTAATAATCCAAAAGTGTGAAATCCGACCCCACCATGGCATCAGTGGAATTTAAATTTGGTTGTCTTTAACGAAGATACAGAACTACTAGATTATTATAAAACTCCATCTTGTTCACTGGTGTTCTTAAGAAGAAGAAATCAATCATCTTTAACCTGGAGTCAGAGTGATACAGTGTGGAAATAGGCCCTTCAGTCCAACTTGCCCACACCGGCCAACATGTCCCATCTACACTAGTCCTACGTTTGGCCCATATCCCTCTAAACCTGTCCTATCCATGTACCTGTCCAAATGTTTCTTAAACGTTGCGATACTACTTACCTCAAGTACCTCCTCCTGCAGCTCTTTCCATTCATCCACCTCCTATTTGTGCAAAGGTTACCTCTCGTGTTCCTATTAAATCTCCCCCCCCACCTTAAAATTGTGACCTTGATGGGTCTTGTTTCTCCGTATATAGACTGGGAATCACATTCTGTTAAAGGGCTGGATGGTTTGGAGTTTGTAAAATGTGTGCAGGATAGTTTTTTGCAGCAATACGTAGAGGTGCCTACCAGAGAAGGGGCAGTGTTGGACCTCCTGTTAGGAAATGAGATGGGTCAGGTGACGGAGGTATGTGTTGAGGAGCACTTTGGGTCTAGTGATCATAATGCCATTAGTTTCAATATCATTATGGAGAAGGTCAAATCTGGACCAAGGGTTGAGATTTTGGATTGGAGAAAGGCTAATTTTGAGGAGATGAGAAAGGATTTAAAAGGAGTGAAATGGAAATTGTTGTTTTATGAAAAGGATATAATAGAGAAATTGAGGATATTTAAAGGTGAAATTTTGAGAGTACAGAGTCTTTATGTCCCTGTTCGGTGGAAAGGAAAGAATAATAATTTGAAAGAGCCATGGTTTTCCAGGGAAATTGGACACTTGGTTCGGAAAAAGAGGGAGATATACAATAAATATAAGCGGCAGGGAGTAAATGAGGTTCTTGAGGAATATAAAGAATGTAAAAGGAATCTTAAAAAGGAAATTAGAAAAGCGAAAAAAAGATATGAGGCTGCTTTGGCAAGTAATGTAAAAGTAAACCCCAAGGGGTTCTACAGATATGTCAATAGCAAAAGGATAGTGAGGGATAAAATTGGTCCATTAGAGAGTCAGAGTGGACAGCTATGTGCTGAGCCGGAAGAAATGGGGGAGATATTAAACAATTTCTTTTCTTCGGTATTTACCGAGGAGAAGGATATTGAATTATGTGAGGTAAGCGAAACAAGTAGAGTAGTGATGGAAATTAGGAGGATTAAAGAAGAGGAGGTACGGACACTTTTGAAGAATATAAAAGTGGATAAGTCTCCAGGTCCTGATAGGATATTCCCTAGGACATTGAGGGAAGTTAGTGCAGAAATAGCAGGGGCTATGACGGAAATATTTCAAACGTCATTAGAAACGGGGATGGTGCCGGAAGATTGGCGCATTGCGCATGTTGTGCCTTTGTTTAAAAAAGGTTCTAAAAGTAAACCTAGCAATTATAAACCTATTAGTTTGACGTCTGTGGTGGGAAAATTAATGGAAAAGATACTTAGGGACAATATATATAATTATTTGGATAATCAAGGCCTGATTAGAAACAGTCAACATGGATTTGTGCCTGGAAGGTCATGTTTGACTAATCTTCTTGAATTTTTTGAAGAGGTTACCAGGGAAACTGATAAGGGCAAGGCTGTGGATGTTGTCTATATGGACTTCAGTAAGGCATTTGACAAGGTTCCACATGGAAGGTTGATTAAGAAGGTTAAATCGTTGGGTATTAATAGTGAGGTTGCAAGATGGATTCAACAATGGCTGAATGGGAGATACCAGAGGGTAACGGTTGACAATTGAATGTCAGGTTGGAGGCCAGTGTCTAGTGGAGTGCCCCAAGGATCTGTGTTGGGTCCACTGTGTTTGTCATTTACATTAATGATCTGGATGATGGTGTGGCAAATTGGATTAGTAAATATGCAGATGATACTAAGATAGGTGGAGTAGTTGATAGTGAGGTAGATTTTCAAAGTCTACAGAGAGACTTGGGCCTTTTGGAAGGGTGGGCTGAAAGATGGCAGATGGAGTTTAATGCTGATAAGTGTGAGGTGCTGCATTTTGGTAGGACAAATCAAAATAGGACGTACAGGGTAAATGGTAGGGAATTGAGGAATGCAGTGGAACAGAGGGATCTGGGAATAACTGCATTGTTCCCTGAAGGTGGAATCTCATGTGGATAGGGTGGTGAAGAAGGCGTTTGGTATGCTTGCCTTTATAAATCAGAGCATCGAGTATAGAAGTTGGGATGTAATGTTGAAATTGTACAGGGCATTGGTGAGGCCAAACCTGGAGTATGGTGTGCAGTTCTGGTCGCCAAATTATAGGAAGGATGTCGACAAAATGGAGAGGGTACAGAGGAGATTTACTAGAATGTTGCCTGGGTTTCAGCACTTAGGCTACAGAGAGAGGTTGAACAGGTTGGGTCTTTATTCTTTGGAGCGTAGAAGGTTGAGGGGGGACTTGATAGAGGTTTTTAAAATTTTGAGAGGGACGGACAGAGTTGACGTGGGTAGGCTTTTCCCTTTGAGAGTGGGGAAGATTCCAACAAGGGGACATAGCTTCAGAATTGAGGGACAAAGGTTTAGGGGTAACATGAGGGGGAACTTCTTTACTCAGAGGGTTGTGGCTGTATGGAATGGGCTTCCGGTGGAAGTGGTGGAGGCTGGCTCGATTTTATTATTTAAGAGTAAATTGGATAGGTATATGGATAGGAGGGGATTGGAGGGTTATGGTCTGAGTGCAGGTAGATGAGACTAGGTCAGGGAGAATGGTCGGCGTGGACTGGTAGGGCCGGACAGGCCTGTTTCCATGCTGTAGTTGTTATATGTTATATGTTATATGTTACTCTGGGCAAGAGACTGTGTCTACCCGATTTGTTCATGTCATGATTTTGTACAGCTCTAAGATCACCCCTTATCCCCCTGCGCTCAAAGGAATAGAGTCTGCTTAACCTTTCCCTATAGCTCAGGCCCTCGAATCCTGGCAACATCCTTGTAAATCTTCCCTGCGCCCTTTCCAGCTTGACATCATGCCTATAACATGGTGCCCAGAGCTGAACGATACTCCAAATTTGGCCTCCGTACTTCAATACTCAGTGCTCTGACTGATCAAGACCAACGTGTCAAAAGCCTTTTTGACCACCCTATCTACCTGTGGTGCATGAACCTGCCTGCCCTCCATGCAACTCCAACCCAACATAGTTGGATGTGGTTAGCATCTGAAGGAGCCAGTCCATTCCAGATGGTGAGTCTCTATCACCTTACTGAAGCAAGATAATCGTTGGTCACTCTGGCACGAACAGCACGCCCAAGCTGATCCCACAAGTGTTCAATGGGGTTGAGGTCAGGACTGCTGGCAGGCCATTCCATCCTCTCCACTCCCAAATTCTGGAGGTAGTCTCTGAGAAACCCTGCTCTGTGGGGGCGAGCATTGTCATCTTGGAGGATAGAGTTCGGTCCCAGACTGTGGAGATATGGGATTGCCACTGGTTGCAGAATCTCATCTCGATATCTCTCTGCATTGAGATTGCCTCCAATGATGACAAGCCTCGTTTTTCCAGTGAGGGAGATGCCGCCCCACACCATCACACTGCCTCCACCAAAAGATGTTACTCTATCGGTGCAGCAATCAGCATAGCGTTCTCCGCATCTTCTCCACACTTTGGCCCTATGATCCAACTGCCGTAGGCAGAATCTGGACTCATCGCTGAACATAACGTTCCTCCACATGTTCAGGTTCCAGTGCACGTGTTGCCGACACCAGTGCAAACGGGCCTGACAGTGAAGAGCAGTCATGGCAGGCCTCCTGGCAGCCCTATGAGACCGGAGATCGGCTGCGTGCAGTCTGTTCCGAATTGTCTGGGCAGAGAGCCGTCGGCCATATCGTCCTGCAAACCTTGACTGCAAATCTGTAGAAGACAGCCTACGGTTCCTAAGTGCTGACAGGGTGAGGAAACGGTCTTCTTCGGGTGTAGTCTTCTTGGGACGCCCACTTCGCGGCCTGTCTCTAACATCCCCCCGTTATATGGAACTTGGCCTTCACTTTGGAGATGGTACTAGGGCTCACTCCAAATAATGCCGCAACTTGGTTTTGCGGAACACCAGCTTGAAGTTGCCCTATCGCACGGGCCCTATCCAGATCAGTCAAACGTGGCATGCCGATTCTTGGAGCAGACACCTACTGACCACTGTAGCAGGGCCCATGCTCACAGCAGAATAAGCTGTTTGGCATTGGCAGAGAAGATTTGGCAAATTTTTCATGGGCGCAACCCATATACTCAGCTCTGCTGCTCATCCCACAAATGCATGTTCCTTACAAATGTGGCACCATTTAAAAGGGAAATAAACAGGCTTTCCAACGGTATAAGATTTATTGCCAAGAAGCATTGTTACAACAAAGAAATAATCTACCAAACACAAATTTCCTTACTTTTTGTGCTATGTTTATATAGGAACGGTCTTGTGAAATTGACAAGTTACAGAATTATTGGAGTTTGGCATCTAATACTCTAATCATACAAATATATGTGATCCTGGGCAGATTACATACCTCTAGAGCATGTTGTCAGGCAACAGAACTATCCTATCAACTAGAGAGTCTACCTCACTGGAGACCCTCAGACTATCTTTAATCGGACTTTACTGGACTTTATCTTGCGCTAAACGTTATTCCCTTTATCATGTATCTGTGCACTGTGGATAGCTCTATGGTAATCAGTCTGAAGAAGGATCTCGACCCGAAACGTCACCCATTCCTTCTCTCCTGAGATGCTGCCTGACCTGCTGAGTTACTCCAGCATTTTGTGAATAAATACCTTCGATTTGTACCAGCATCTGCAGTTATTTTCTTGTACTATATATTGTAATCACATAGTCTTTCCGCTGACTGGTTAGCACGCAACAAAAGCTTTTCACTGTACCTTAGTACACGTGACAATAAACTAAACTGGAAGTCTCAGTCGAGAGTGCATTGAATGTTTCAATTGGTGTGCGGGTTTGATACTATTATGCCTTGGGTTCTGACAAATGGAGCAGTGAGTTAATCGTTGCGGATGCGTTAAATGGTGTTTGAATGTTTTACAGGCCAGATAATGCAGTACCGGGCGATGTATTGGTATTGACAAAACCACTTGGGACTCAAGTAGCCGTGGCAGTGCATCAGTGGCTCGATATTGTGAGTAATTGGGCATCGATAATGATGCAGACTTTTACTTGTGCTATATGATAGATTATACAGTTGTTTTACACCCATCTGCTGTTCTCCTTTCAAACACTCTCCACTGACTCTTGGTCTGAAGAAGGATCTGGACCCGAAACATCACCTATTCCTTTGCTGCCTGACCTGCTGAGTTACTCCAGCATGTTGTCTATTTTCTATAAAGTTTACATTGACTGCCATCTGTCTTAAACGTAGGATTAATTAACGTGCTGCAATTCTTGTCAGTGTTGCGGGCTGGATGCAGGAATGGTAGCAAATGGTATGGTGCTCATTTGGTGTATAAATGTAAAATACATTACAATCATTGGGAAAACCGCCTTTTGCCACGCTGCATCTTTAAACTAATCTAATCCAAATTGTGACCATTAACTTTGATCCAGGCTTCATTTTAATGAACTCCCATTGAACGTCGAACTGATCAGTGATCTCTCTGAGTACAGATTGATAACTGCTAAGTGTCAGATCTCAATTGGAAACTCTTCAAGTTAAAGAATTTATTTTTATTTCAATGAAATTATATTATTTTAAAGCAAGGTAATTCATTTTGTTTCTGTCTCATTAGTTTTACCTGCGGCTTTGAACATCTCTGACGAATTAATACATTCTTGTAATATTCTGATCAAATGTTTTTGATGTGGATTTATTCCTGCCCATGGTAGGATTACAAATGTAGGCTTGGTGTCCAACGGGAAGCTGTGTATTAAGCACATTTCTGGTGACCAAAGCTGATGTGAAGAGTGACCACTTGCACAATAGTAATCAATGTACATGAATTAGTATTCAATTTATTTCTGATGAATGCTTCATATTTTACCAACAGCCTGAGAAATGGAATAAGATTAAGCTTGTTGTAACTCAAGAGGATGTGGAATTGGCTTACCAAGAAGCGATGATGAACATGGCACGACTGAACAGAACTGGTATGCACGGCGTCCTTGTTCTGGTGTTTATAGCCCTAAAAAGAATCTTCAGAAACGTTTTCTAAACATTTTGTGCCTCTTCTCTCCTTATCTCCTTAGCTCAGCACCTTTTTATCTTTTCAACTCTGGCCTTTGTCCATCCTTCTGCCTAACACCCCCACCCCTACCTGTATCCACCTATCACATGCCAGGCTTTGTCCTGCCCCCACCTCTCTTCTAGCCTTCCCCCCCCTCCCCAACTGCAATTAGTCTAAAAAGTTCCGACCCGAAATGTCATCTATCCATCTTCTCCAAAAATGCTGCCTGACCCGCAAGGTTACTCTAGCACGTTTATTTATAAATCAGTGTCTGCAGTTCCTTGTGTTTACAAGGAAATGTAATCCTACTTAAGAATAAGTTCATAAGTTGTAGGAGCAGAATTAGGTCATTCGGCCCATCTAGTCTACTCCGCCATTCAGTCATGGCTGATCTATCCTCCCCCCTCGACCCCATTCTCCTGCCTTCTCCCCATAACCCCTGACACCTACACTAATCACTTCTGTCAATTTTAAAAATACCCATCACTTGTCCTCTACTTGGCAATGGATTCCACAGATTCACCACCCTCTAAGTAAAGAAATTCCTCCTCGCCTCCTTTCTAAAGGACCGTCCTTTCACTCTGGGCTGTGCCCTCCGGTCCTAAACACTCCCATGTGTGATGGCTTCTACAACTTCAAAAGAAGATCTATACACACCACTATTGGCGATTTCTTTGTCAATGAATAGATTACTTCTCTATTTCATGGTATCTGCAAATCTCGATTTGCTCAACGGCCCATGTATTTTTCTTATTTTTGCAAAATGCAGCCGAAAAGTTACTGATCTGAAACATTTCCTTTCACTGTCATCTTTCACAGTCTGCACCACGTGATCAGCGTTTTCTGTTTAATTTCAGCAGTTCAATGCATCATCTTATTGAGTATCTGATAGAGCTCTTGGGGCTAGCGGAATTAAGGGATATGGGGAGAAAGCAAGAACGGGGCACAGATTGTGGATGATCAGCCATGATCACATTGAATGGCAGTGCTGGCTCGAACGGCCGAATGGCCTACTTCTGCACCTATTTTGTATGCATCTATGAGTCCACATCACAAGATTAGATATTGTTCAGCCAGAGCTGAACACACTTCTCGGCATCTTCATTGTAGGTGGCGAGATGGGCAGCTGTGCATTGTAGGTGTAGGTGGGTGCACCTGCATCTTCATTGTAGGTGGCGAGGTGGGCAGCTGTGCATTGTAGGTGTAGGTGGGTGCACCTGCATCTTCATTGTAGGTGGCGAGGTGGGCAGCTGTGCATTGTAGGTGTAGGTGGGTGCACCTGCATCTTCATTGTAGGTGGCGAGATGGGCAGCTGTGCATTGTAGGTGTAGGTGGGTGCACCTGCATCTTCATTGTAGGTGGCGAGGTGGGCAGCTGTGCATTGGTTTTCCAGTTGGCCATTTTAGCAGGTGTTCCCTTGTTGTTCAATATCACATTTGCAGGTGACATTGTTGGAGTTACATAGAAAATAGGTGCAGGAGGAGGCCATTTGGCCCTTCGAGCCAGCACCGCCATTCATTGTGATCATGGCTAATCATCCACAATCAGTAACCCGTGCCTGCCTTCTCCCCAAATCCCTTGATTCCACTAGCCCCTCGAGCTCTATCTAACTCTCTTTTAAATTCATCCAATGAATTGATCCCCACTGCCTTCTGTGGCAAAGAATTCCACAAATTCACAACTCTCTGGGTGAACAGGTTTCTTCTTACCTCAGTTTTAAATGGCCTCCCCTTTATTCTTAGACTGTGGCCCCTGGTTCTGGACTCCCCCAACATTGGGAACATTTTTCCTGCATCAAGCTTGTCCAGTCCTTTTATAATTTTATACATTTCTATACGATCCCCTCATATCCTTCTAAATTCCAGTGAATGCAAGCCCAGTCTTTCCAATCTTTCCTCATTTGTCAGTCCCCTCACCCCGGGGATTAACCTCGTGAACCCAGGCTGCACTGCCTCAATAGGAAGGATGTCCTTCCTCAAATTAGGAGACCAAAACTGCACACAATACTCCAGATGTGGTCTCACCAGCACCCTAAACAACTGCAGAAGCACCTCTTTACTCCTATACTCCTATATCCCCAGTTGTTTAGAGACCCTTTGGCTCTGCCTACACCAGTTTAGAGACCCTTTGGCTCTGCCTACACCAGTTTAGAGACCCTTTGGCTCTGCCTACACCAGTTTAGAGACCCTTTGGCTCTGCCTACACCAGTTTAGAGACCCTTTGGCTCTGCCTACACCAGTTTAGAGACCCTTTGGCTCTGCTTACACCAGTTTAGAGACCCTTTGGCTCTGCCTACACCAGTTTAGAGACCCTTTGGCTCTGCTTACACCAGTTTAGAGACCCTTTGGCTCTGCCTACACCAGTTTAGAGACCCTTTGGCTCTGCCTACACCAGTTTAGAGACCCTTTGGCTCTGCCTACACCAGTTTAGAGACCCTTTGGCTCTGCCTACACCAGTTTAGAGACCCTTTGGCTCTGCCTACACCAGTTTAGAGACCCTTTGGCTCTGCCTACACCAGTTTAGAGACCCTTTGGCTCTGCCTACACCAGTTTAGAGACCCTTTGGCTCTGCCTACACCAGTTTAGAGACCCTTTGGCTCTGCCTACACCAGTTTAGAGACCCTTTGGCTCTGCCTACACCAGTTTAGAGACCCTTTGGCTCTGCCTACACCAGTTTAGAGACCCTTTGGCTCTGCCTACACCAGTTTAGAGACCCTTTGGCTCTGCCTACACCAGTTTAGAGACACTTTGGCTCTGCCTACACCAGTTTAGAGACCCTTTGGCTCTGCCTACACCAGTTTAGAGACACTTTGGCTCTGCCTACACCAGTTTAGAGACCCTTTGGCTCTGCCTACACCAGTTTAGAGACCCTTTGGCTCTGCCTACACCAGTTTAGAGACCCTTTGGCTCTGCCTACACCAGTTTAGAGACCCTTTGGCTCTGCCTACACCAGTTTAGAGACCCTTTGGCTCTGCCTACACCAGTTTAGAGACCCTTTGGCTCTGCCTACACCAGTTTAGAGACCCTTTGGCTCTGCCTACACCAGTTCTCAATTGATTGAGGCATTTCCTTCTGGCCTCAATCGAAATGCACGCATGGTGTTTTAAAAGTAAGCTTTAGCAATTATACATTGGCACTGAAATTATACAGCCTGCAGTTGTTCTGCAAGATGCAGGGAACTTCCCCACAATTTTCCTTTGTGTTGATCAGAAATTATGTCTTTAATGAAGGAAAATTGAAAGCAGCTGCGATTCTGGTTGAAGTTTGCTTGTTGGCACAGAGCAACAATTAAATGTAGAACACTCTTGGTTCGTGTTCAGTATTTATCTGCTGAACCATCTGGAAAACTAGCCCCAAAGAGTTTAGTGTAGGGATACAGCGCGGAACCGTGTCTGTGTGGACCAGCGATCCCTGCACTCTAGCACTATGCAACACACACTAGAGACAATTTATCATTCATAGCAAGCCATTGACCTACAAACCCTCGTGTCTTTGGAGTGTGGGAGGAAACCAGAACATCTGGAGAAAACCCACGCGGTCACAGGGAGAACGTGTAGACGAGCACCTGGAGTCAGGATTGAACCTGGGTTCCCTGGTGCTCATCTGGAGGTAGACACAAAATGCTGGAGTAACTCAGCGGGACAGGCAGCATCTCTGGAGAGAAGGAATGGGTGACGTTTCGGGTCGAGATCTGAAAATGGGTCTCGACCCGAAACGTCGCCCATTCCTTCTCTTCTGAGATGCTGCCTGACCCGCTGAGTTACGCCAGCTTTTTGTGTCTGTCTTCGGTTTAAACCAGCATCTGCAGTTCCTTCCTGATAATAGACAATAGGTGCAGGAGTAGGCCATTCAACCCTTTGAGCCAGCACCGCCATTCAATGCGATCATGGCTGATCACTCTCAATCAGTACCCCGTTCCTGTCTTCTCCCCATACCCCCTCACTCCGCTATCCTTAAGAGCTCTATCCAGCTCTCTCGAAAGCATCCAACGAACTGGCCTCCACTGCCTTCTGAGGCAGAGAATTCCACACCTTCACCACTCTCTGACTGAAAAAGTTCTTCCTCATCTCCGTTCTAAATGGCCTACCCCTTATTCTTAAACTGTGGCCCCTTGTTCTGGACTCCCCCAACATTGGGAACATGTTTCCTGCCTCTAATGTGTCCAATCCCCTAATTATCTTATATGTTTCAATAAGATCCCCCCTCATCCTTCTAAATTCCAGATGTGGTACCTAGTTGGGCCGAAGGATACGTTTCCATGTTGTATGACTGTTTGTTTCTCCACAGCTGCTGGCCTTATGCACACCTTCAATGCACATGCAGCGACGGATATCACAGGCTTTGGGATCCTTGGCCATGCTCAGAACCTGGCAAAACAGCAACGCAATGAAGTGTCATTTGTCATCCATAACCTGCCCGTCCTTGCTAAAATGGCAGCTGTGAGCAAAGCATGTGGAAATATGTTTGGCTTGATGCATGGCACTTGCCCTGAAACATCAGGTAGATACAAATTGTATCTTATCAATATTTTTTTGTAAAATGGTGATTTAAAAAAAATCTGTTTATATGTTACTGTCGGCACGGTGGCGCAGCGGTAGAGTTGCTGCCTCACAGCACCAGAGACCCAGGTTCGATCCTGACTACGGGTGCTGTCGGCACGGAGTTTGCACATTCTCCTTGTGACCTCGTGGCTTTTTCCGACTGCTCCGTTTTTCCCCCCCCAGGTTTGTAGGTTAATTGCCTTCGGTATTATTGTAAATGATCCCTCGTGTGGAAGATCGTGCGATTGTACGGGGTTGTCACTGGTCGGCGCGGACACGGAGGGGCGAGGGGCATGTTTCCATGCTGTATCTCGAAAGTCTAAAGTATCTCGAAACTCTGTCATATCCTGGAAAACTAGACCATAGCTAGACAAACAATCACAATTAAATAACAAAATATAAATAATAATTTGGCGAGAGGGTACAAGTATTGGTCGAAACAAAGAGCTGCAAATGCTGGTTTTCCTTAAGTTGCAAAATGCTGGGGAGTTGCTCAGTGGCTCAGACAGCATCCCTGGTAAACATGGATAGAGTTCTCCTGAGATGCTGCCTGACCCGCTGAGTTACTCCAGCATTTTGTCTTTTCCTGAGTAAAGGTATCGGTTTCTGCAAACTTGAAACAGTATTTAAAATTACTTGCTGTTTCAGAACTTAGTGCAAGTTAGTGTGCTTAATTTAAATATATATACTTTATAAAAGTGATAATGGGGAATTAGATTGCAATAGGACAGGATGTGGAGTATGAACAGTGAGGATGTCTAGGTAGATCTCTGGCTGAGATTGATTGAACAGGAAAGCTAATTGATGCATCACGAAGGAATATGTATAGGCAAGGTACATGGATAGGGCAGGTGTGGAGGGATATGGACCAAGCACAGGCAGATAGGACTAGCGTAGCTGGGACATGTTGGCCAGTGTGGTCAAGTATGACCAGAGGGCCTGTTTCCGCACTGTAAAACTCTATGACACCCAAGTTCATAAATTCGAGGAGCAGAATTGGGCCATTCAGCCCATCAAGTCTACTCATTCAATCATGGCTGATCTGTCCTGTAATGAGGTGACCAGAACTGCATGTAATTTGTGCTGATTCTTGATCAGTGAGGGTGGCGGTGGCTATGGGGTGAAGGAAGAAGAATAGAGTTGAGAGGGAAGATAGATTAGCCATGATTGAATGGTGGAGTAGACTTGATGGGCCGGATAACCTAATTCTGTTCCTATCACTTATTAACATAAACAGGCCCATCGAGTCTGAGCCGACCTGTGATTCTCAAAAACTTGCACTATCCTACACACACTAGGGATTATTTACCATTTTTACCAAAGCCGATTAGCCTGCAAACCTGGTAGACGCAAAATGCTGGAGTAACTCAGCGGGTCAGGCAGCATCTCTGGAGAGAAGGAATGGGTGATATTTCGGGTCGAGACCCGCTGAGTTGCTCCAGCAATTTGTGTCTACCTTCGATTTAAACCAGCATCTGCAGTTCTTTCCCACCACAAACCTGCGCATCTTGAGTGTGGGAGGAAACCGGAGCACCCGGGGAAAAGCCATGCAGGTCACAGGGAGAACGTACAAACACCGTACAGACAGCACCCATAGTCGGGATCGAACCCGGGTCTCTGGCACTGAGGCGGCAGCTCTACCGCTGTGTCGCTGCGTTCTGAAGGGTCGAGTGAGACGCTGACTCCTGTGTTATGCTCCATTTTGCAGGTGGCCTTTTGATTTGCCTTCCTCGAGAACAAGCAGCCCGATTCTGTGCAGAAATAAAATCGCCCAAGTACGGTGAAGGTTATCAGGCCTGGATTATTGGCATTGTGGAGAAGGGCAATCGTACTGCCAGGATCATAGATAAACCGCGGATCATTGAAGTAGCTCCTACAGTTGCAACACAAAATGTCAACCCCACCCCTGGTGCCACATCTTAAAACAAAAGCAAGCGCCCAGAAAACGTGACATTTCTTGCAGTTCTGATGCCACCCCAAACAACTTTGTAAATTTAACACGCCTGGCGAGTTTAGGCCTTGTGGCAGAGGGTGCGTGGGTATAAATCAAATCCATTGCCTTGTTTTTCTGTTACATTAACTGAAGATGCACCTAATACTAAGGCAGCTTCTGAGTCGAGAATTTATTATCCAATACTGTTGATTCATTTTGAATCTTTAGACACATACTTGTCTGTGCCACCTAGGCTGTCTTTGACGTGCTTCATTTAGAGCACACCTTACCAACAGCAGTGGAGCACCATTTCATTTGTCTGGTCAATATATTATGGAAAAACTACGTGTCTGCAATTCTGTTGCCTTGAAAGCTTTTCGGAGAAAGTCGCAGAATGCACCGGTTAATGGGAATGCAGCAGTTTGCATGATTTCATTTGGTCTTTGATTTGTAATGTTTATTCACACAGTTTAAGATGTAATGTTAGTTTTGACTTTACTCAGTTGCGCTATCCCTCCCTCTCTCGCCATCTCTCTCTCCCTCTCTCTCTCTCTCTCTCTCTCTCTCTCTCTCTCTCTCTCTCTCTCTCTCTCTCTCTCTCTCTCTCTCACTCACTCTGTGTAAAAACAACCAGGTCCTCTGGTATATTCGCTTGACCAGCACTTCACTCTGAAGAGAAGTATTTCTTTCCAATTAGGCAAATCTTAAACGGTAATGTTATCATGGTATATTTTCTACCCATTATTTTGTAGCAGACACAGGTGTATGTGCTAGTTTACACTGTGGCTCCCTGTTTCATCATGCAGAACATGTTGCAGACCAAAAGAAAGTTACTGTAAAGTACTCTAAGATTGATGCTCAGATTGAACTACACTATGACTTTTTTTTAAATAATAATCAATTATGTTGACAATATGTGCTGTGGTTATTAGTGTTTAATACATTTTATATTTTGTAAAGTGATATCTGCATCTGCTTTTCTATAAATGCAACTAATCTTTAGCATAAAACAACTTAGTTTTTATTTTTTTAATTATTCTCTATTGATTCCCTGCTACTCTGTTAAATCTGATTAATATTGCTGATGTCATATCTTGGACTTGCATATTCTAATGAATATTTAAAGGTTTTTTTCTCTTTCCCTCTCCCGTACCATGTATGTTATTTTGTGAGCACATGCCTTGTTTCTGTATAATATGTTAAAAGTGTATTAAGACTGAGACTTTTGTTACTTGGGGGGCCTTTTTATTTTCTGCTTGCGCTCTGCATTACCTCCTCCTTCATCCCCAGCCTTCGTCCTTCCAAATAGAAGATTCACACAGCACCGTAACCCAGTTCATTAAATTGGAAATTTGCTAAAATGGCTGTCAATCTTATTTCTGTTCCCTTTATCCTACTCCTCCTGCACTGTTGACTGTAAATTACTTCTCCCACACAGTTTTATTAATGCTATGATGACACAGTGGTGCACCTGGTAGAGTTGCTGCCTCACAACACCAGCTTCGATCCTGATCTAGGGTGGTGTTTGCACGTTCTCTCTGTGACTGCGAGGGTCTCCTTTGGGTACTCCGGTTTCCTCCATGCAGGTAGCTTAATTGGCTTCTGTAAATTGCCCCTAATGTGTAGTGAGTCGATGGGGAAAGTGGGATAACATAGAAATAGTGTAAACACGTGATTGATCATCAGTGTTGACTCAGTGGGCCAGAGGAGTTTTCCCCACGCTATTTATCTAAACTAAAACCGGTTCAAAATTCCACTAGACACAAGGAACAAGGTGGTTTGCAAAAGAGACAAAGTGCTGGAGTAACTCAGTGGGTCAGGCAGCATCTGTGGAGAACATGGATAGGTGACGTTTCAGAGTGCTGGAGTAACTCAGCGGGTCAGGCAGCATCTGTGGAGAACATGGATAGGTGACGTTTCACAGAGTGCTGGAGTAACTCGAGTCAGGCAGTATCTGTGGAGAACATGGATAGGTGGCCCTTCAGACTAATCTCCAAAAATGCTGCTCCACTGAGTTACTCCAGCACTTTGTCTTTTTTTATTTCATTAGCCGTTTGAGCATAATAAACGGACTTGTTACAGTGTGTGTTAATTCTATTGACTTGGCCTCCACAGTCATCTGTGGCAATGAATTCCACAGATTCACCACCCTCTGACTAAAGAAATTCCTTATCTCCTTTCTTAAGGTACTTCCTTTAATTCTGATGCTATGACCTCTGGTCCAAGACTCTAGTGGGAGAATGTAGGATGTGTAAATGAGGTTGTCCCCCCCCCCCCCCCCCCCCCCAAATCCTTCTAAACTTCAACAAGTGTAGGCCCAGAGCTGTCAAAGGCTCATCATATGTTAAGCCGATCATTATATTTATGGCTTAATAATGACATTTCAGAATAAAATGGTGGGATGGCTTCAGATTTTGCTGTTGAGATGCAGCCATTGCAAAACGTCACCTATTCATCTTCAGGAATGCTGCCTGACCCGCTGAGTTACTCCAGCACTTTGTGTCTTTGTTTTGTAAACCGGCATTTGCAGTTCCTTGTGTGTCTATGATCCTGTTGTTCATCTGCCAGAGTTTTCATCCATATCATACATTGCTCCATTTGTTGGCAACTAGCTCCAGTCATTTCTTCTATTGCTTCATCAATATTGGATGTTACTAACCCACTTGTGGAATGACAATTTGCTTTGCCTCAATTAGGCATGATGTTTCAGGTACATCTATCTCCTTGTCAGTTGTCACAGCAAAAAGGTTAACTTTCCTTCAATTTCTCCACAGATCCTACCTGCCCCGCCAACTATTTCCAACGTTCAGCCAGAAGAATCTTTATCTTTTTGTGAACGGTGCGGTCTGCTTGAGACATTGCCTGATTAACAAGTTCATGAAAAACATCTCATAGTGTCAGAAACTCAGATACGATCCTGATCTCGGGTGCTGTGTGGAGTTTGCACGTTCTCCCTGTAACCGCGTGGGTTTCCTCCCACATCCTAAAAAGGTGTGGGTTTGTAGATTAATTGGCTTCTCTAAATTGCTCCCAGCATGTAAGAGTGGGTGAGAGAGGGATAACTTAAAATAGTGTGAATGGGTGATCAATGGCCAGCATGGATTCGTTGGGCCGAAGGGCCTGTTTCCATGTAATGCCTTCCAATGATCAATCAAAACTTCTGAAATTCATTATAAAATTGAAGCTGTTGGTAGTTTTCTGTGTTGAAACCAGTGAGATGGAGCGTGTTTTCAAATCTTAAAGGATCTGTATTTGTCAGTGCCAATATTGCCGCACATCAACTTATTCAAGGGGAGATTGTCCAAGGAAATCACTTCAGTTGTTTACAGGTGGTTTTAAAAACCCACCATCATCCCAGCTCAATATCTAAATCTTAAAAGACTCGAAGAGTTAACTGATTTATGGTTTTTTTTTTAAGGAAATTAGAAAGATGGTCAGCTTTATTTTGTTTTAAAACTGCTTTGTATGTCTGAAGTCTGCCTAACATTTTTTTTTCAAGTGTCTATAGACCTGGAAATTGCAGAGTATTCTGGGGAAGAAAAGTTGGAGTGCACTTTGAGGCAGTGGGTAGAGCCGCTGCCTCACAGCGCCAAAGACCCAGGTTCGATCCCGACCTCGGGTGTTGTTTGCTTGTACTCCCTGTGACTGCGTGGGTTTTCTCCGGGTGCTCCGGTTTCTTTCCCCCCCCCCCCCCACATCCCAAAGACATGTGGGTGTGTAGGTTAATTGTAAATTGCCCCATGTGTGTGGGGAGCAGTTGAAAATGTGGGATAACATAGGACTAGTGTGAACGGTTGATCGATGGTCGGCTTGGACTCGGTGGGCCGAAGGGCCTGTTTCCATGCTGTATCCTTTAAAAAAATTAAAATAAAATGTAACAGGCAAATTTACAGCCTGTGTTTTCGAGTTCCCAGTCTGGGAAGTATTCTTGGAAAGTAATTATGTGAATTTTCCATTTAATATTTTTGATTACTATTAATTCAGCAATTGCTGTTTTTGAAAGAAATATTGTCTGCCTTTGAATCTTCTCAAAGAGAAGTTAAGAAGGTGTTCCTGGGATAGAAATATACTTGTTTGAGCACAAAACTAAAGGATTAAAGGAATCTGAATGTTGCAATTAGACTGGCTCCTGCCTCCAGTTTTAATAAAGCAGTATTTAACAAGGATATGGTCCCATATCGGTGTACCTTTTCCAATAGGAACTAAAAAAAATGTTGAGAATAAAATCTACAGTTGCCTCTTGCAGTATTTACACGTTAGTCTCTTTATACATGCAGGACTGGCGGGGACAGAGAATCATCATGTATAGGATTTCTGACTTGATATTATTTCCATCAAGGATTGTTGTCTGAATGAAATAAGCTGCTTTCCAGACCAGTATTGTACCGGGTACTTCGAGGGGAAGAAAGTAACAAAAATGTTGGCTGTTTGCCCCCTGTTGACTTTTGAGCACCTTTTGTAAATCAAGAGACCAAACGGTGTGAAAAGGACTGTAATCACTAATTCTGAACTCAAATAAAATCTCAAAACTGATCAGAAGTGTAGGTGTGCAATTGTAATTACGTTTTTTATCCTTTCTTGTTTTCTGCCATTTGGTTTTTTACACCTGACATTCGCAGCAAGGATGTGGGGAACCTTTTAGCACCTTTTGTTGGCAGGTTAACCCTGGGACCACCTGTTCCCGACGGGCCGAGTGGCCAGAAGGCTTCCTGACGGGCCGAGTGGCCAGAAGGCTTCCCGACGGGCTGCGGCTGTGGACTGTGAACGTGGCCGAAGGTCTTTATCGAGGCACCGCAGCGGTCTTGATGCCTTCCTGATCGCCGCGTAGAAGCCCAGCCAGGAGGAGCCGGGCCTTGCAGGTTGGAGTCCGGGCCGATGGACCCGCGCCTGGAGCCCGGCTTGCCACCATGGAGGCGTGAAGTGGGGCGTTGGCAACGGTGAGGCCTTGGCAGTGGTGAAGCCTCGCGACGATGGGGCTTCGGCGGTGAGGACCACCGTCAGGGGGGAGGGGAAGAACAATGGACGATTGGGGAGGGTGGGAGAACAAAAGGCAATGGGGACCCAGTGTGGGGGGGGGGGGGGGGGGGGGGGGAGAACAAAAGGACATACCGGCATGCTTTGGAACTCAGCGCCTTGGGTGGCTGCTATTTGTGTACATTGGGTGTACATGCAAAGATTTTCACTGTGCCTACTGTTAACTATAAGTTAGGGTTGAATGCAGTTGAGGCTGCAATCAATTCAGCTCTGATTATGATTATCTGCACTTTCTCAGTAACTAACACTAACATTTAGGGTGGCGCAGTGGTAGAGTTGCTGCCTCGCTGCGCCAGAGACCCGGGTTCCATCCTGATTGCAGGTGCTGTCTGCATGGAGTTTGCGTGACCTGCGTGGGTTTTCTCTGGGTGCTCCGGTTTCCTACCACGCTCCAATGACCTACAAGTTTGTAGGTCAATTGGCTTCTGCCGATTGTCCCTCGTGTGTAGGATAGAATTAGTGCGCAGGGATCGCTGGTCGGAGCAGACTCACTCGGTGGGCCGAAGGACCCTACGCTGCATTTCTAAAGTTAAACTATTCTGCAGTCTCTTTGTGTATGGCTTATAAACATAGCACAAAAAGCAAGGAAATTTGTGTTTGGTAGATTATTTCTTTGTTGTAACAATGCTTCTTGGCAATAAATCTTATACCGTTGGAAAGCCTGTTTATTTCCCTTTTAAATGGTGCCACATTTGTAAGGAACATGCATTTGTAGGATGAGCAGCAGAGCTGAGTATATGGGTTGCGCCCATGAAAAATTTGCCAAATCTTCTCTGCCAATGCCAAACAGCTTATTCTGTTGTTGCTATTGACTCTTGTTTTGAGCTTCTGGTACCCCCAGGTGCTGACAATCAGGTGCCTGATTGGCACCTGATTGGCAGCATCTGTGAGCATGGGCCCTGCTACAGTGGTCAGTAGGTGTCTGCTCCAAGAATCGGCATGACACGTTTGACTGATCTGGATAGGGCCCGTGCGATAGGGCAACTTCAAGCTGGTGTTCCGCAAAACCAAGTTGCGGCATTATTTGGAGTGAGCCCTAGTACCATCTCCAAAGTGAAGGCCAAGTTCCATATAACGGGGGATGTCAGAGACAGGCCGCGAAGTGGGCGTCCCAAGAAGACGACACCTGAAGAAGACCGTTTCCTCACCCTGTCAGCACTTAGGAACCGTAGGCTGTCTTCTACAGATTTGCAGTCAAGGTTTGCAGGACGATATGGCCGACGGCTCTCTGCCCAGACAATTCGGAACGGACTGCACGCAGCCGATCTCCGGTCTCATAGGGCTGCCAAGAGGCCTGCCATGACTGCCCTTCACCGTCAGGCCCGTTTGCGCTGGTGTCGGCAACACGTGCACTGGAACCTGAACATGTGGAGGAACGTTATGTTCAGCGATGAGTCCAGATTCTGCCTACGGCAGTTGTATCATAGGGTCAAAGTGTGGAGAAGACGCGGAGAACGCTATGCTGATTGCTGCACCGATAGAGTACCATCTTTTGGTGGAGGCAGTGTGATGGTGTGGGGCGGCATCTCCCTCACTGGAAAAACGAGGCTTGTCATCATTGGAGGCAATCTCAATGCAGAGAGATATCGAGATGAGATTCTGCAACCAGTGGCAATCCCATATCTCCACAGTCTGGGACCGAACTCTATCCTCCAAGATGACAATGCTCGCCCCCACAGAGCAGGGTTTCTCAGAGACTACCTCCAGAATTTGGGAGTGGAGAGGATGGAATGGCCTGCCAGCAGTTCTGACCTCAACCCCATTGAACACTTGTGGGATCAGCTTGGGCGTGCTGTTCGTGCCAGAGTGACCAACACAACCACGTTGGCTGACTTGCGACAAATGCTGGTTGAAGAATGGGATGCCATCCCACAACAGTGTGTGACCAGGCTGATGACCAGCATGAGGAGGAGGTGCCAGGCTGTTGTGGCTGTGTATGGTTCTTCCACACGCTACTGAGGCTCCTGTTTATTAAATGAATAAATTGTTAAATTGCCAATATGTCTTGTTTCTTCAGACTTCAATCATCCAATCCACCAAACAACACCGAACAAGAGTCAATGGCAGAATAAGCTGTTTGGCATTGGCAGAGAAGATTTGGCAGATTTTTCATGGGCGCAACCCACATACTCAGCTCTGCTGCTCATCCCACAAATGCATGTTCCTTACAATTGTGGCACCATTTAAAAGGGAAATAAACAGGCTTTCCAACGGTATAAAATTTATTGCCAAGAAGCATTGTTACAACAAAGAAATAATCTACCAAACACAAATTTCCTTACTTTTTGTGCTATGTTTATATATGTATGGCTTGATTGCACACGTGTATAGCACGATGTGACTGGGCAGCACGTAAAACAGTTACACTGTGTGGGAACAGGCCCTTCAGTCCAACTTGCCCACACCGACCAACATGCCCCATCTACACCTAGTCCCACCTGCCTGCGTTTGGTCCATATCCCTCTAAACCTGTCCTGTCTATGTACCTGTCTATGTTGCGATAGTCCCTGCCTCAGCTACCTCCTGCGGTAGCTTGTTCCATACACCCACCACCCTTTGTGTGGAAAAAGTTACCCTTCAGATTCCTATTAAATCTTTCTCTCTTCACCTTCAAGTCAAGTCAATTTTATTTGTGTAGCACATTTAAACACAACGCACGTTGACCAAAGTGCTGTACATCAGTGTAGATATTAAACAAGAACATACAAACCCTAACAGCACAGACATCCTATGTCCTCACTTTTTCGATTTCCCTTCTCTGGGCAAGAGACTCTGTGCATCTCCCCGATCTATTCCTCATGTGACAATACTAAACCAATTCTGGCAAAGCCTAGGGAAGGTCAAAGATGGAGACAGCCATCTGACACACTTCAAAAAGCTGGAGTAACTGGGGGACAGGCAGCATCTCTGGGGAGAAGGAAGGGGCGACGTTTCGGTGTCTAACTGCGGTGTAAACCAACATCTGCAGTTCCTTCCTCTCTAAACTGAGTCGGGGGGGTGGGTGGGTAGTAATCTCGGTGCCTCCTCCACACACCACCACCTCTTCTCACATCTGCAGCCTCCCACAGGGGTCAAAATGCAAGCCTATCTAAAACGTTGCCTTCTCTTGCTGAGGCTGGAAGGCGGGGAGAGAGCAGTCAAGTCAAGTCAATTTATTTGTATAGCACATTTAAAAACAACCCACGTTGACCAAAGTGCTGCACATCTGACTAGGGGAAAAAAAAAGAAACATACAGAGCAGTGTATCGATCAGTCGCCGGTGTATCAATGAGTCGCCAGTGTATCAATCAGTCTCCAGTGTATCAATCAGCCGCCAGTGTATCGATCAGTCGCCGGTGTATCAATCAATCAATCAGCCGCTCAGTGTATCAATCAGCCGCCAGTGTATCGATCAGTCGCCGGTGTATCAATCAGTCTCCAGTGTATCAATCAGCCGCCAGTGTATCAATCAATCAATCAGCCGCCAGTGTATCAATCAGCCGCCAGTGTATCAATCAGTCGCCAGTGTATCAATCAGTCGCCAGTGTATCCATTCACTGTAGCAAGTTGCAGCGGCTCCACTTCCGGGTCCGCCTCCCTCGTTCGCCCAACGAGCGGCCGGGGCAAAGGTCCGGGACCGTCTCCACTGGTGTCTCTCCACCGTCTCCCCGGCGTCTCTGAGCGTCGGCACCGTCTCCACCGAGTGTCCGGGCCCCGGCACCGACTCCCCCGGCTGGACAATGGCCGCCAGACTGCAGCTCCTCCGCCGGCATCTCCAGCCAGACCTTGTATCCTTTGCTCGCTGCTCCTCGCTCCCCGCCCGGAGACTGAGTCCGACAGTCGCCCTGATCCCCACTCTGAGCTGGGGCGAAGGGTTCACCCACCCGCCCTGCTACATAAACTACTTCCCTGCAGCCGCCTCGTCTCAAGGCAGCGCTGACGGCCACAGACAGGGTGGGCCGAAGGGCCTGCCGCTGTCACAGAGCTGTGCTGCATGGAAACCTCGGCCCACTTGGGTTGTTGCCCTGGACCTCTCAAGTTTAGACTTTGGGGAGGGTGGAGAGGCGGTTTGCCAGACGCTGCCTGGGTTAGAGGGTTCCAGCTACAGGGAGAGGGTACAGAGGAGGTTTGCCAGACGCTGCCTGGGTTAGAGGGTTCCAGCTACAGGGAGAGGGTACAGAGGAGGTTTGCCAGACGCTGCCTGGGTTAGAGGGTTCCAGCTACAGGGAGAGGGTACAGAGGAGGTTTGCCAGACGCTGCCTGGGTTAGAGGGTTCCAGCTACAGGGAGAGGGGGTACAGAGGAGGTTTGCCAGACGCTGCCTGGGTTAGAGGGTTCCAGCTACAGGGAGAGGGTACAGAGGAGGTTTGCCAGACGCTGCCTGGGTTAGAGAGTTCCAGCTACAGGGAGAGGGTACAGAGGAGGTTTGCCAGACGCTGCCTGGGTTAGAGGGTTCCAGCTACAGGGAGAGGGTACAGAGGAGGTTTGCCAGACGCTGCCTGGGTTAGAGGGTTCCAGCTACAGGGAGAGGGTACAGAGGAGGTTTGCCAGACGCTGCCTGGGTTAGAAGGTTCCAGCTACAGGGAGAGGGTACAGAGGAGGTTTGCCAGACGCTGCCTGCATTAGAGGGTTCCAGCTAGAGGGAGAGGATGGAGAGACTTGGATTGTTTTCTCTGGAGCGCTCGAGGATGAGAGGAGACACGATCAACATCTATAAAATTGAGAGGCGGAGTAGACAGGATAGACGGAAGCTTTCTCCCCAGTGCGGCAATGTAAAAGATTAGAGTGTTAACTAACTGGAATGTGCTGCTGGGGGGGGGGGGGGGGGGAGGGGGAGATATGATAGTGGCGTTTAAGAGACTTTTAGATGAGCACATGGACATGCAGTCAGAGGAGATTAGTTGATCTTGGCATCATGTTAGCACAGATATTGTGGGTTGATGGACCTGTTCCTCCACCATCCTGCTCTGTGTTTGTCGATGTTGACCAGGCTTGTCCCATTTGCCCGCAACCCACTAAACCCTTCCCATCTACATGTCTGTCCAACTAGAGTGATACAGTGTGGAAACAGGCCCTTCGGCCCAACTTGCCCACACCGGCCAACATGCCCCATATACACTAGTCCCACCTGCCTGCACTTGGTCCATATCCCTCCAAACCTGTCCTATCCATGTACCTGTCTAACTGTTTCTTAAATGTTGTGATAGTCCCAGCCTCAACTACCTCCTCCAGCAGCTCGTTCCATACACCCACCATGAAAAACGTTGCACCTCAGGTTCCTATTAAATTTTTACCCCTTCACCTTAAACCTGTGCCCTCTGGTCCTTGATTCCCCTACTCTGGGCAAGAGACTGTGCGTCTACCCGATCTATTCCTCTCATGATTTTGTGATGTATTTTAAAAGTTGTAATTCTATCCGCTTCTTACAGCTTCCTCTGGCAGCTCGTTCCAGATACGGACTGCATACCCTCTGAGTGATAAAAGCTGCCCCTGAGGTCCCTCTGAAATCTCTCCTCTCTCACCACAAGTCTGGGCTCTCTAGTGTTAGACTGTACAACTCAATGGCTATTGACATGTACTCTGACCTCAGCCTCTGTGGTGAAGAGAGGGACTCTGATCCCAACACCCGGAACGGATGTGGTGGGACTGTGTTACTGACGGATTGGCATTCAGTGAAATGTGGCCTGGATTAAAGCAAAAGAGGAAGGAACTACCATCACTGAATAGAGATTGATATTATTAATAATAATAAACGAGTGAGAATTGTCATAACATCGAACAGTGTGTGTATATATATATATTTATATATATTGTGATGTATTTGTAAAAGTTGTAATTCTATCCTCTTCTACAGCTTCATAATATATATATATACACACACACAATGTCTATATTTATACACGTATATTTGTGTGGATGTACATATATATTATATACACTGCAAGTAAGAATTTCATTGTTGTGTTTGGGACATTTAGATAGGCACATGACAATAAAACACTTAACTTTAAAGCGGAGATAGATAGATTCTAGATTAGTCGGGTGCCTGGGGTTATGGGGAGAAGGCAGGAGCATGGGGTTGAGATTGGAAGATAGATCAGCCATGATTGAATGGCGTAGACCTGATGGACCGAATGGCCTAATTCTGCTCCTGTTACCTATGACTTTATGACTCTTGTACAGAACAGGAACAGGCCCTTCAGCCCAACTCATCCGTGCCAGCCTTTTTGCCAATCTACCCCAGAGTCATACATCAATCCAGGAGCTGTTCCATTAAATCCCTTCCCTGACCTCTCTAGGGCTTTGTCATTCGCCATAAAGTGTCTTGACCAGAATTCATTATGATGCTCCAATTGTGGCCTAATCTGTGATTTATTCAGGTTTAACAAAATGAGAGTGACTCATTTTGCAGTCACTGGTTTATACAAAATACTGGAGTAACTCAGTGGGACAGGCAGCATCTCTGGAGAACACGGAGCAGAAGTCTGAAGAAGGGTACTGGCCCAAAGCGTCACCTATCCATGTTCTCCAGAGATGCTGCCTGACCCGCTGAGTTATTCCAGCACTCTGAAATGTCACCTATCCATGTTCTCAACAGATGCTGCCTGACCCGCTGAGTTACTCCAGCACTCTGTGTCTATCTTTGGTATAAACCTGCATCTGGTACGTTGTTTCTACTACAATTAAAAGACATTTGGGCAGATATATGGGCAGGAAGGGTTTAGAGGGATATGAGCCAAATACAGACACAAGGGGCTAGTCCATTCTGCCAACTTGGTCGGCATGGACATGCTGGGCTGAAGGGCCTCTCTCTGTGCTGCACAGCTCTATGACTCTGTCACTACCTGCGTTTAAGAGTCGCAACTAATTCTACATCCACCACCACTCCAGGTGCTACCGTACAGATTACCAGTTTATTGAAAGGAAAAAAAAGGTTTGCATAGAAATCTCTGGTTCATGAATTTTTTTCTGTCTTCACTTTTCCGTCAAAAAACATACATTCAACATCAAACAAAATGCCATCACGAGGGCGGTGATTTTTTTCCTTTATCCGTGCATCAGAAACCCTCTCCCACCTCTGCAGAAGGAGCTTCAACTTCCTCTCCAGGTACTTTCCGGTGAGTAATTGGGAGAAATTGGTCGTCTCATCTGAAGGAGGGTCTCACGTTGGCGCAGCGGGTAGAGCTGCTGCCTCACGGCGCCAGAGACCCGGGTTCCATCCTGACTACGGGCGCTGTCTGTACGGAGTTTGTACGTTCACCCCGTGACCTGCGTGGGTTTCCTCCAGGTGCTCCGGTTTCCTCCCACACTCCAAAGACGTGCGGCTTTGTAGGTTAATTGGCTTCCATAAAGAATGTAATTTGTCCCTAGTGTGTGTAGGATAGTGCTAGTGTACGGGGGTGACCGCTGATCAGCACGGACTTGGTGGGACGAAGGGCCTGTTTACGTGCTCTATCTCTAAAACTAAACTGAAGGGTCCTGACGTGAAACATCACATCTATACACTAAAACTCTCTTTGTTTGTTTGATTGCTCCAGAACTACAACCAAAAGGGTACGCAATAGCGAGACAATTTTAGGCCCACCTTACTCACCATCGTTCCTTTGGTGCTAATGGAAGTTTCATTGAGATCGTTATATTTTTAGTTATTCACATTTTAAAGTTTAAATCTACCTCCTAGGGAGGGGGGAGGGAGGGAGGGAGGGAGGAAAGGAGGGGTGGAGGGAGGGAGGGAGGGAAGGAGGAGGGAGGATAAGGGGGGTGGGGATGGAGTGGGGAGGGGAAGGGGAGGAGAGGGGGGAGGGGTGTGTGAAGGGGGGAAGGGGAGGGGGGAGGGGGATGTGAAGGGAGGGGGAGGAGAGGGGGAGGAGGGGAGGAGAGGGAAGAGGGGAGAGGGGAGGGGGGAGGGGGGAGGAGGAAAGGGGAGGGGGGAGGAGAGGGGAGGGAGGGGGGAGGGAGAGGGGAGGAGAAGGGAGGAGAAGGGAGGGGGGAAGTGGAGGGGAGGGGGGAAGTGGAGGGGAGGGGGGAAGTAGGGGGGAGGGGAGAGGAGAGGAGGGGGCAGGGCAGTGGGGAGGAGAGCGTGCTGCACCATTGCAGGAGAGGCTTGGGCCCAATCGGTCCACTTGGTCTAGTCTCCTGTAAAATTGTAAACTCCCCCTCGTGTGTCAAGTCAAGTCAAGTCAATTTTATTTGTATAGCACATTTAAAAACAGCCCACGTTGACCAAAGTGCTGCACATCTGATTAGGAAAAAAAAAAAAAGAGACATATAGTGGCAGGCAGCCAAACACAACGGCGCGGCCATCTTGAACAAAATGTTTAACTAAAGCAGAATCGCTGGTCGGTGCGGACTCGGTGGGCTGAAGGGCCTGTTTCTGTGCTGTATCTCTTTTGGTCGAGACCCTTCTTCAGACAAAGCAGATAATACTTTGTTTCCAGACTATATCTATAATATCGAACACCACATAAAGCAGAATAAAACAAGCATGTTTTTTGTGTATAAAATTGTTCAAGGAATTACTCGCGTTATTTATTGAACCTCTCTTTATTTCTAGCTACACAGTGGACAGGGGTCACCTTGCCCCGGGGCAGAGGCAGTTCTACGAGGAAAATGGATTCCTTCACGTTAAAAAATTGGTTTCTGATGAGAATCTGGAGATTTTTAGGTAAGTTATTGTGTTTAAAAAAAAAAAGAAACTTGCATGGATTTAGTAGAGTAGGCAGAACAATAGGGAGAGGTGATAATGACACTTCGGATAGACACAAATTGCTGGAGTAACAGCGGGTCAGGCAGCATCTGTGGAGAACATGGATAGGTGACGTTTCACAGAGTGCTGGAGTAACTCAGTGGATCAGGCAGCATCTGTGGAGAACATGGATAGGTGACGTTTCACAGAGTGCTGGGGTAACTCAGCGGGTCAGGCAGCATCTGTGGAGAGAAGGAATGGGTGATGTTTCAAGTCGAAACAAAGTGAAACTTATCTGAGTAGTAAATGTTATATTGATTGATTGAAAGATACAGCATGAAAACAGGCCCTTTGGCCCACCGCGTCCACATCGATCACCCTTTCACACTAGTTGTATGTTATCCCACTTTCTCATCCACTCCCTGCACACTAGAGGACAATTAACCTTCAAACCCGCACGTCTTTGAAGTGTGGGAAGAAACTGGAGCACCCGGAGAAAACCCACGCGGTCACGGGGAGAACGTGCAAACTCCACACACACAGACAGCACTCGGGGTCAGGATCAAAGCCTGGTCTCTGGCAATGTGAGGCGTGTTTCCACGCTGTATCTAAACTGAACTAGTGTATGTGTGTGTGTATGTATATAGATATATATATACATATATATATATAAGGTATCACAAAATGCTGGAGTAACTCAGCAGGACAGGCAGCATATCAGGAGAGAAGGAATGGGTGACGTTTCGGGTCGAGACCCTTCTTCAGACTGACGTCAGCGGGGCGGGACAAAGGAAGGATATAGGTGGAGACAGGAAAATAGAGGGAGAACTGGAAATGGGGAGGGGAAGAGAGGGACAGAGGAACTATCTAAAGTTGGAGAAGTCAATGTTCATACCACAGGGCTGCAAGCGAAATATGAGGTGCTGTTCCTCCAATTTCCAGTGGGCCTCACTATGGCACTGGAGGAGGCCCATGACAGAAAGGTCAGACTGGGAGTGGGAGGGGGAGTTGAAGTGTTCAGCCACAGGGAGATCAGGTTGGTTAAGGCGGACTGAGCGAAGGTGTTGAGCGAAACGAACGCCGAGCCTGTGTTTGGTCTCACCGATGTAGAGAAGTTGACATCTGGAACAGCGGATACAATAGATGAGGTTGGAGGAGGTGCAGGTGGACCTCTGTCTCACCTGGAAAGACTGTTTGGGTCAGGATGGAGTTGAGGGGGGAGGTAGAGGGACAGGTGTTGCATCTCCTGCGGTTGCAGGGGAAAGTGCCCGGGGATGGGGTGGTTTGGGTAGGAAGGGACGAGTGGACCAGGGAGTTACGGAGGGAACGGTCTCTGCGGAACGCAGAAAGGGGAGGGGATGGGAAGATATGGCCAGTGGTGGGGTCCCGTTGGAGGTGACGGAAATGTTGGTGGATGATTTGTTGGATCCGCTGGCTGGTGGGGTGGAAGGTGAGAACGAGGGGGGTTCTGTCCTTGTTACGAATGGGGGGAGGGGGAGCAAGAGCGGAGCTGCGGGATGTAGATGAGACCCTAGTGAGAGCCTCATCTATAATGGAGGAAGGGAAGCCCCGTTTCCTGAAGAATTAGGATATATATATATATAGAATGTATAAGAATGAGATATATATATATATTATACAACTTTGATGACTGAAATGAATATTGTTTGGGTTCACAGAGAGGAGTTTGAAAAGATCTGTCGTAAGGAAGTTTTGATCCCAGGATTAATGGTGATGAAGGATGTGAGCATCGCCAAGACTGAGTACGTTCCCGATCAGCAGGCTGTCTCCAAGATCCAAGATTTCCAAAACAATGAGATACTTTTTAAGTATTGTTGCCTTCCAGAGGTGAGAGCCCACGTTTAAATGGGACGGTGTGGCCTGGCAGGTTATTTATCACATGTACCGAGCGAGGTACAGTGAAATTCATTTTTGTATACAGTTCATTGCAATTATCACTATGGTGCAAACGCACTCAGATACATCTTAGATAAGCACTCGGGTACAGTACAAGTAGAGCAGTAGGACACTGAGACACCAGACAGAGTCGCCAGTTTTAAGTCCATGTTGTGGTAAGTGCTGGATCTAGATCTTGAAATGCCAAATGTACCGAGTTTATTTAATCCCAGAGCATTTAATTGTGATCTACACCGGAATATAAACTATGAGATGTTTACTTTAGCCTTTAGAGATAGTGCGGAAGCAGGCCCTTCGGCCCACTGAGTCCGTGCCGACCAGCGATCTCCCCACACACTAGCACTATCCCACACACACCAGGGACAATTTACAATTTTTACCAAAGCCAATTAATCGGGATGTGTTTGGGTTGTGGGTGGAAACCGCAACACCCGGAGAAAACCCACTCGGTCACGGGTTAACATACAAACTCCATACAGACCGTAGTCAGGATCGAACCCGGGTCTCTAGTGTGCGGGATGGAACTAGTATACGGGGTGATGGTTGGACAGTCTGGGCTGAAGGGCCTGTTTCCGCTATATCTCTAAATTAAACTAAATATTTGCAATGCTTATCTAATACAGATTAGTTCAATTTAGTTCATTGTCACGTGTACCGAGGTACAGTGAGAAGCTTTTGTTGCGCGCTAACCAGTCAGCGGAAAGACAATACATGATCACAATCGAGCCGTCTACAGTCTATAGATACATGATAAGGAAATAACGTTTAGTACAAGATAAAGTCCGATCAAGGATAGTCCGAGGGTCACCAATGAGGTAGATAGTAGCTCAGCACTGCTCTCTGGTTGTGGTAGGATGGTTCAGTTGCCTGATAACAGCCGGGAAGAAACTGTCCCTTTAACTTAATTCTTTAACCTAACCTGTGTAGTGTCCTTGCAGTAGAAATTTAGAGATACAGCGCGGAAACAGGCCCTTCGGCCCACCGAGTCCGCGCCGCCCAGCGATCCCCGCACACTAACATTATCCTACACACTACACAGGGACAATTTTTTGCATTTTACCCAGTCAATTAGCCTACATACCCGCACGTCTTTGGAGTGTGGGAAGAAACCGAAGATCTCGGAGAAAACCCACACAGGTCCCGGGGAGAACGTACAAACTCCGTACAGACGGCGCCCGTAGTCAGGATCGAACCTGAGTCTCCGGCGCTGCATTCGCTGTAAGGCAGCAACTCTACCACTGCACCACCGTGCTGCCCGTGAAATTATATCTGTGTAATCAGCCTTTTGCGTAAAAGTGCTTTCTAAACATGGTTTCTGTTTTTAGATCTTGAAGTATGTGGAGTGTTTTACTGGGCCCGACATCATGGCAATGCACACTATGCTCATCAACAAGCCTCCGGACTCCGGTAACACAAGGAAGGACTTATCGTGCATGTCTTTAACCCCAGAATAGTGAAGCCATTTTAGTTTAGAGATACAGCGCGGAAACAGGCCCTTCGGCCCACCCAGTCCGTGCCGACCAGCGATCCCCGCACACTAACGCTATCCTCCACATGCACACGGGACAATTTACACTTACACCAAGCCAATTAACCTACAGACCTGCACGTCTTTGGAGTGTGGGAGGAAACCGGAGCACCCGGAGACAACCCACGCAGGTCACGGGGAGAACGTACAAACTCCGTACAGACAGCGCCCGTAGTCAGGATCGAACCAAGGTTTCTGCAGCTGTGAGGCAGCAGCTCTACCCGCTGCGCCACCGTGACACCCACTTATCATAGAGTGATACAGCACGTAAACAGGCTCCTCAGGCTAACCCATCCATGCCAACCAACACGCCCCATCTATTCCAGTCTCAGTTTCCTGTGTTTGACCCACATCCCTCTAAACCTATCCAGGTTTAGTTTATTGTTGCATGTGCCGAGGTACAGGGAAAAGCTATTGTTAGCTTGCACCTGTCCAAGTGTCTTTGAAATGTTGTTATAATACCTACTTCAACTGGCTCCTCTGGCAGCTCGTTCCATACTCCCACCACCCTCTGTGTGAAAAAGATACCCCTCAGGTTCCTATTAAATCTTTCCCCTCTCACCTTAAACATTTGGCTCTTAATTACCCTGCCCGGCGCTCCAAGGATTAGAGTCCTAGCTGACCCAACCTCTCCCTGTTCTGCATGCCATCACAAGGCCACAAGTGATAGTAGGCAAAGTAAGAGGGGAATGCTCATAGGTGATAGGAGCAGAAGTAGGCCATTCGGCCCAACAAGTCTACTCCACCATTCAATTATGGCTGATCTATCTCTCCCTCCCAACCCCATTCTCCTGCCTTCTCCCCATGACCCCTGACAGGCCTTGAGTCTTGGCAACAGCCTGGTAAATCTTCCTGATCAAGATGCCTCATCTCCACTAGTCCCATCTGCCCACATTTGGCCCATATCCCTGCAGCATCGTCGCACATCTTCCCTGCACACTTTCCAGTTCATTGGTACCATTCCTGTGGCAGGGTGACAGAAACCGAACACAGAAGAGCCTGTTTTCACGCTGCATGACCATGATTCTATAGGTCAGCCATGATTGAATGGTGGAGTCGACAATGGGCCGAATGGCCTAATTCTGCTCCTATCACTTATGAACTTGTGAACTCATCTACTTAAGTTTCACTTGATTGTATTTATGTATCGTGTCATCTGTTCTGGTCAGGTAGTATGCAAAAGAAAGCTTTTCACTGTACCTCAGTGCACGTGACAATAATTACACCCCTAAACATAGAAACATAGACATAGAAAATAGGTGCAGGAGTCGGCCATTCGGCCCTTCCAGCCTGCACCGCCATTCAATATGATCATGGCTGATCATCCAACTCAGTATCCCGTACCTGCCTTCTCTCCATACCCCCTGATCCCTTTAGCCACAAGGGCCAAATCTAACTCCCTCTTAAATATAGCCAATGAACTGGCCTCAACTACCTTCTGTGGCAGAGAATTCCACAGATTCACCACTCTCTGTGTGAAAAAAAACGTTCTCATCTCGGTCCTAAAAGACTTCCCCCTTATCCTTAAACTGTGACCCCTTGTTCTGGACTTCCCCAACATCGGGAACAATCTTCCTGCATCCAGCCTGTCCAACCCCTTAAGAATTAAGAAACCTAATTATAAAGCTAATTGCTCTGTTGCTTTAGTTTATATATTGACACATGTGGAGAGATAGTGAAAAGCTTATTCTGCATGCTGTCATAAGCTCAGGTGCTAGGAGCAGAATTAGGCCATTCGGCCCATCCAGTCTACTCCGCCATTCAATCATGGCTGATCTATCTCTCCCTCCCAACCCCGTTCTCCTGCCTTCTCCCCGTAACCCCTGACACCCCTGATCATCGAGCTAAAAACACTAAAGGCTGTTTGTTACGTTGTTTATTAGAGTTAAGTGTCGATCTGAGCAACCGCTGGTCAATTTCTACGCCTCGCCACAATAACCAGACTGTGTTATCTAGAGGACTGTGACAGGGAGGGTGTTGTGTAACGTGTTATTTCCGTGTGCACACGCTCGCAGGCATGAAGACGTCACGCCACCCGTTACATCAGGACCTGCATTATTTCCCGTTCCGGCCGGCGCAGCAGATCGTGTGTGCGTGGACGGCCATGGAGAGGGTTCACCGCGACAACGGATGCCTGGTCGTGCTCCCGGGGACCCACACTGGCAGCCTGAGGCCTCACGTGTACCCCGACTGGCCCGTGAGTCTAGCGACCGCGTGACCCACACCGGCAGCCTGAGGCCACACGTGTACCCCCGACTGGCCCGTGAGTCCAGCAACCGCGTGAAAGGCCCAGACAGAGTGGATGAACAGAGGACGTTTCCACTAGTGGGAGAGTCTAGGACCAGAACAAGGGGCCACAGTTTAAGGTCCAGAACCAGGGGCCACAGTTTAGGAATAAGGGGTCGGCCATTTGGAACAGAGATGAGGAAAAACTTTTTCACTCAGAGAGTTGTGAATCTGTGGAATTCTCTGCCTCAGAAGGCAGTGGAGGCCGATTCTCTGAATGCATTCAAGAGAGAGCTAGATAGAGCTCTTAAGGATAGCGGAGTCAGGGGGTATTGGGAGAAGGCAGGAACGGGGTACTGATTGAGAATGATCAGCCATGATCACATTGAATGGCGGTGCTGGCTCGAAGGGCTGAATGGCCTCCTCCTGCACCTATTGTCTATTGTTTAAGGCACAGCCTCAGAATTAAAGGACGTTCCTTTAGGAAGGGTGATGAGGAGGCAATAGTGTCAAAGGCACTATTCTGATTTACTGCAAGGCATATCTGTGGTGAATCTGTGGAACCTCCTTGCTACAGACGGCTGTGGAGGCCACAAGTCAGTGGGTATCTTTAAGGCGGAGATAGCATAGATTGTTGATTAGTGAGGGTGTCAGGGGCTATGGGGAGAAGGCGGGAGAATGGGGTTAGGGGGGAGAGATAGATCAGCCATGATTGAATGGCGGAATAGACTGGATGGGCCGAATGGCTTAACTCTGCTCCTATCACTGATGAACAAGTTGGCACACAGCCCAGGCGACTATTTGCGCGCTGGCCACAGAAGCAGATCTACAAGCTCTTATTACAGTGGCAGCACATTCTTAAATCCCTTATCCTGTATCTGCACACTGGAAGTGGATCAACTGTAATCATTGTCTTTCCGCTGACTGGTTAGCGCGCAACAAAAGCTTCTCACTGTACCTCGGTACACGTGACAATAAACTGAACTGAAACTGACCTTATGAAGACGAAGAACGGTCTCGACCCGAAACGTCACCCTCATCCTCCCCCCCCCACAGATGCTGCCTGACCCGCTGAGTTACTCCAGCACTCTGTGTCTATCAGCCCAACAAGAGTCTCCTGCCCCAGACGCAGTGGCTACACCGCCAGCCGAGAGCGGTCTTGCTTTGCTTAGACATAGAAGATACAGGTGCAGGAGGAGGCCATTCGGCCCTTCGAGCCAGCACCGCCCGCCAGAGTTGCCGTTGGTGACGTGCGCTCTCCCCTTCTCTTCCTTCCCCAGGGTGGCGTCAATAAGATGTACCACGGTATCCACGGCTACGACCCCAGTCACCGCCGGCTTGGACTGGAGATGGACAAGGGTGACACGGTCTTCTTCCACCCCCTGCTCATCCACGGCTCAGGAGCCAACGGGACCACCGGCTTCCGCAAGGTGGGGGGGGGGGGGGGAGGGGTGGGGTGGGGGGGGGGAGGGGGGAGGGGACTGGGTAGAGAGGAGAGGGGTGGAGAGGGGAGGGGGGGGAGAGGATGGAGAGGGGAGGGGATGGAGAGGGGTGGACAGGGGTGGGAGGGGTGAGGAATGGAGAGGTGGGGAGGGGAGGGATGGAGAGGGGAGGGGTGAGGAGTGGTGGGGTGGGGTGTGGAGGGGAGGGGTGGCTGCTGGTGAGTGGGGAGGGGACGGAGGTGAGGAGAGGGGAGAGAGAGGGGTGGGGAGGGGGTGGGGAGGGGAGGGATGGAGAGGGGAGGGATGGAGAGGGGAGGGGTGGCTGCTGGGGAGTGGGAGGCAAGGGGTGAGGAGTGGAGAGGTGGGGTGTGTAGGGGAGGGGAGGGAAAGGGATGGCGAAGTAGAATAACATAGAAACTAGTGTGTGAACGGGTGATTGCTGGTCGGCATGGACTCGTTGGGCCGAAGGGCCTGTTTCCATGCTGCATCTCCAAAGTAAGCTAAATTAAACCGTTTCACTTCATGAAGGTGAATCACAAGTAATTGTCAGTCAACGAATATTGTAAGTGAGTGGTGGCATTGTTGATCTTACATTGAACAATGTTTTGGCTACAAGATAGACTTGCTGTGCTGTGTGTGCTTTGACCACAGGCCATATCCTGCCACTATGCCAGTGCGGACTGCCGTTACATAGACGTTAAGAACACCAGCCAGGAGAACATCGAAGAAGAGGTTCTCGAAATAGGGCGCAAGAAATATGGCATTGACAAAGATACGACTTTGGCGGTAAGTCCTTGAAATCGTGCATCTTGGGGACAGAGATGGGACCAACAATATTTAAGGGGACTCTGAAACTGTCTGGGCCTTGTGGTGACTCTTTTGTGTACGGTGTACGCAAGATTTAATCGGAATCTGAGGGGTAACTTTTTCACACAGAGAGTGGTGGGTGTATGGAACAAGCTGCCGGAGGAGGTAGTTGAGGCTGGGACTATCCCAACGTTTAAGAAACAGTTAGACAGGTACATGGATAGGACAGGTTTGGAGGGATATGGGCCATGAGCAGGCAGGTGGGACTAGTGTAGATGGGACATGTTGGCCGGTGTGGACAAGTTGGGCCGAAGGGCCTCTTTGCACACTGTGTGATTCTGTGACTCTGGACGCTGCTAAACTAGTGCATTCTTCTCTCCTTTGCAGGATATCTGGCGTTTCAAGGGTCGCCTTGTACAAGGAGAGAGAACGAACCTGTGACCTTGTTCTGGGGTTGAGAAACCGGTTGAGGAAGCTGGGGAGATTGGCATCACATGTGCTTTACAGGCATTGCAGCGACTAATTCATTACTTTTCTTTACAAATGATAATCTACTTTCAATGTACTTTCAGTATACATCACATGTGTAACAACGTGTACGAAATAACTGCAGATGCTGGTTTAAAATCGAAGGTAGACACAGAGTGCCGGAGTAACTCAGTGGGTCAGGCAGCATCTGTGGAGAACATGGATAGGTGACGTTTCACAGAGTGCTGGAGTAACTCAGCGGGTCAGGCAGCATCTCTGGAGAAAAGGAATGGGTGACGTTTTGGGATCGAGACCCTTCTTCAGACTGATGTCAGGGGAGGGGGGTGGGACTTTATGCCTTTAACCTGGAGCTGTCTCAACATACTGGGGACAGGCGTGGACTGGGGACAGGCGTGGGGAGGAGCAAATTGAACATGCTGACGTGGGGATGTACTGAAGATGCGGCAGACTGCCAGTGTGGACGGGGCCTCCAGACTATGGATCATCTCCTGAGCTGTGACATGCTGCCCGACACACGCACTGTAAAGGATCTTGCACAGGCCAATCACGTGGCACTAAAACTTGCTTGCTGTTGGCAAACATCTGGGTGATGACACGAATAAATAAAATCTTGAAGAAGGGTCCCGACCCGAACTGTCACCTTTCAATGTTCTCCAGAGATGCTGCCTGACCCGCTGAGTTACTCCAGCACTCTGCATCTTTTATTTTGTAAACCGGCATCTGCAGCTCCTTGGGTCTACACAGTCCTATCCACAGTCATAACCCATTGGCAGATATCAGAGTTTTGTTGTACTTGATATTGTTTAATTCTTTTGAAGTTTCTTTTAATTCAATAAATTCGCACTTTCACCAGTTTTAATCACACCTGTGTTTCCGTAATGTTAGGCCTTAATTATACAATGTTGTGGGTATTCTGCCCTGTACTAGTTTAATGTTGCTGTCGGAATGAAGTTTATTGTCATCTGTACAGGTGGGTACAGTGAGATACAGGGAGATAGTTTATTGTCACCTGTACAGGTGGGTACAGTGAGATACAGTGAGATAGTTTATTGTCACCTGTACAGGTGGGTACAGTGAGACAGTTTATTGTCACCTGTACAGGTGGGTACAGTGAGATACTTTGCTTTGCAGACAACTTTTACGAGGATGTTGCCAGACTCGAGTTTCCGTGCTGTTTCTCTAAACTAAAGAAGGTATTTATTCACAAAATGCTGGAGTAACTCAGCGGGTCAGGCAGCATCTCGGTAAGAGAAGGAATGGGTGACGTCACCCATTCCTTCTCTCCTGAGATGCTGCCTGACCCGCTGAGTTACTCCAGCATTTTGTGAATAAATTCCTTCGATTTGTACCAGTATCTACAGTTATTTTCTTCCTCTAAACTGAAGATGCCTTTTTGCAAGCCGGTTTTCAATCTCCACCAGGGGATGCTGTCGGTGTGAGTTTGTTGACCTCTATGTCCTACTGTGTGTGTGTGTGTGTGTGTGTGTGTGGTGTAGCTGTGTAATTAGGTTCACATTTTGAACCCACGTCCATTATTCCAAAGGTTCCACAACCACTTTCTGAAATTGTAGCAGTTAGAAGCAAGGTGACAATGACATCACTTGTTCCAGAACGTTCTAACATTCCGGACAAAATTGGTGGAATTTGTGAAGAAGCAGGTTTATCATTGTCACGTGTACCGAGGTACAGCGAAAAGCTTTGTTCTGCGTGCTGTCCAAACAGATCAGATAATACCACACACAAATACATTCAGGTCCAACTCAAGTACAACAGGTGGAGCAAAGGGGGAGATACAGAGTGCAAGTTCTCAGCATTGTAGCGCATCAATTCGACAGACAAAGTCCAATGTCCGCAATGGGGGTAGAGGTGAATCGGACAGTACCCCCAGCTTATGGAAGGGCCGTTCAGAAGCCTGATAACAGAGGGAAGAAGCTGTCCCTGAGTCTGGTGGTGGTGCGCTTTTCAAGCTTCTGTACCTTCTGCCGGACGGGAGCGGGGAGAAGAAGGAATGACCGGGGTGGGACAAGGCTTTGATTATGTTGGCTGGTTTTTCTGAGGCAGCGTGAAGTGGAGATGGAGTCACAGTCTCTCTTCCCCCTCCCTCTCTTCCCCCCCCCCCCCCCCCCCCCCCCCCCCCCCCCGCCCCCTCTCCTCTGGGAAAGACATTGTCAAGCTTGAAAGGGTTCAGAAAAGACTTACAATGATGTTGCCAGGACTAGAGGGTGTGAGCTACAGGGAGAGGTTGAGCAAGGCTGGGTCTCTATTCCTTGGAGCGCAGGAGGATGAGGGGAGATCTTATAGAGGTGGACAAAATCATGAGAGGAATAGATCAGGTAGACGCACAGAGTCTCTTGCCCACAGTAGGGGAATCGAGGACCAGAGGATATAGGTTTAAGGTAAAGGGGGAAAGAATGAATAGGAATCTGAGGGTGTAACTTTTTCACACACAGGGTGGTGGGTGTATGGAACAAGCTGCCAGAGGAGGTAGTTGAGGCTGGGACTATTGCAATATTTAAGAAACAGTTAGACAGGTACATGGATAGGACAGGTTTGGAGGGATAGACAATATTCAATGTGATCATGGCTGATCATTCTCAATCAGTACCCCGTTCCTGCCTTCTCCCCATATGGACCAAACGCAGGGCAGGTGGGACTAGTGCAGATGGGGCATGTTGGTCGGTGTGGGCAGGTGGGGCCGA